>NC_072738.1:0-146234 GCF_026930045.1 Uloborus diversus | reverse complement strand
GGTTTACCTAGAGTCCCTATATGAAAACGTAGTTTTCAGAGTTGCGACAACAGCTACGCTCGGAAAGCGCAACCGGTTACAGGGGGAAGATAGGGTTGCCGCCGAGTTGCAAGATTGGCTCCTTGCTCGCTTTCGAGTTTCATTTAAAAAAATTGTCGCAAACGGGAGCGGAAAGACTGGCTGAAACGGGTTCTGGTTCTGAAAGGATGTAAGCACGCGGATTCGAAAATGCATGCTGTTCAATAAGTGAAACGCTCGATTTTGATTCAAACATTAAAAAAAGACAAAATGGCCCTGTGTTAGCAGAATTAAGAGCAGATATTTTTTTAATCTTAAACCTTATTCTCTTTAATACGATCAATTTTAAATGATTTAAAATGAATGAAAGAATAAAGACTGATTAAGAAAATGAAAATAAATAAATAAGCAACAAATAACGAACATAAAAAATTGCTTGTTTTTGCTACGTTAAATTAAGCTTTATAAAGATTTTTGAACATAGAAATATTTCTTATATTGATATCAAAAGCATTACTTATTTTTTTTCTATAAAATATATGCCTGGGATGCCCACCTACGGGGGGGGGGGGCTGTTAGGGGTGTGGCACCCATGTATATGCAAAGGAAAGTTTGAAAGAGTAATACTAGAAATATGTAGAAGCTTAAAACAAGGTATCTTATCCAGGCCAGGATCTATACATTTTAGGCCTCCCTGCAACAAAATCTGTATAGCCCCTCCCCAGAGGCCATCAGTGTATATTTGTAACGTTAAATAAGTCTTAGTGCTAGGTTTTGTCAATTTTTTTCTTTAATTTCAGAGGCCGTTGGACCCCTTAAGACGTGGCGGGATCCCCCACACTGCGGGGATCCTATCTCGCCCCAGCCCACTCAAAAAAAAAAAAAAAAAAGAGATTAAGAACCTCTGAATATTTTAATGGTTTAGTGGGCACACCTAGTTAATAGATTAATTTGTATAAAGTTGAAAACTGAAATTATATTAATCAGAGGTCATTTTTATTTGAAACTAGATGTAGATAGAAATATTCAGAAATAAATTGGGAAGTTAAGGGGGGGGTGTATTTCAACACATTATATTTTTTCAACCTTCTTATATGCATAAGAAACAGATGTCTCCATTATTTTATATTTATTTCTTGAAAGTACGCTATCTATTATTTAAAATTTTCAACAACATTTTTATACCAAAACAAAACTAGAATGAAAGGTAGTAAGATAGTAGACATTTTTTTAATGAAACAAAATTAAAACAATTCAGAGCACCAAAAAAAGGACTTGTACTTATTTTGAATTTTTATGACAAAGCAAAAACTAAAAATTGAAAACAATTTAGCATGAGGAAAACTCATTTCTTTCATGCTAAGTTTTCAGATCAATAGCATGATCTTATTGTTGTAATCTTGTTGTTGTTGTAAACAACATAGATCTCTGTTGTTCAATTTACTTTTTGTTGTTATTGTATCTATAAACTTTATTTAAAACACAAAATTTTCAGCATTTTCATCCGAAAAAGAAAACATTAGTTTAATTAAAAACTTCAGTCACTAATGGGCTAATCTTCAAAAAGTGCAACTTTGCTATCACATGCCTTTTACAGTTAAAACTAAGGAATAATTTATTATTTTTTTAATTTCAGCAAAAATATATCCATTTAAATCTGCCGACAGTTTTTTTTTTTTTTTTTTTGTAATAATTTTTCTTTTTTTTTTTTTTTTGGTTTGCAGCATGTGAATTCTCACCTCCATGTGTTAGAATTTAATTGATTCAAAATAAATAAAGAGATAAAAAAAAGGTAAGAAAATGAAAATAAATAAATGAACGACAGATAATGCACATTAGAAATTGCTTGTTTTTGTTTCTGAAAGGCAAACATTGTAAAGAGTTTTAAATCTAAAAATATTTCCTGTAACCATCTGAAACGCAATATCACTAATTAAAATGGTTTGCTATAAAAAAAATGGCTAATTAAAATTGCATGTTTTAGTTTACCCTGTACAATTTTCTGATTTAAATGTGATTAAGTTAAACATTAAAATATAAAATTTGAAAGATAAATATGCAAAGAAAAATTTGAAAGTTCAATACTAGAAATAGGTAGATGGTCAAAACGAGGTAACCCCTCCCTCCCCCCCCCCAAAAAAAAGAAAGAAAGAATACCAAGAACCTCTAAATATTTTAGTGATTCAGTAGGCACTCTTGGTTAAAATATTAATTTGAATAAAGTTGAAAATTATTACTTTAATTTGATGTAGATAGAAATATTCAGAAATAAATTAAGGAGTTGAGGGGTGTAATTTGAAACATTACTTATTTTCAACTCATATGAATAAGAAACAAATGTATCTATTGTTATTTATTTCTCTGCATCACATCATGCATCTATTACTTATATTTTGAACAATATTTTCAAATCAAAACAATATTATAAAGAAAAGAAAGTAGACACTTTCTTAATGAAGCAAAGAAAAAAATCATTCCCAGCACCAGTAGAGGACTTGTTCTTATTTTCAATGTTCGTGGAAAAGCAATGTTTACATTTAATTTTGACAGAGATTTTAAATGCAACTTAGCATGAAGAAAACTCATTCATTCCATACTAACAGTTCAGGTCATTACCACATAAAGATTACAAAAGTCTCTAATGTTCAATTAACTTTTTTGGTGTTGTTACATCTGTAAACTTTATTTCAAACATAGAATTTCTAACATTTTTACACAAAAAAAAAAGAGAGAGAGAGAGAACAAAGACATTTTTCTCAATGAGGCAATTAAAATCAAATTCAGGGTACCAAAACAGAATTTGTAGTTTTTATAGATTTTGGGCAAACTATTATTGTCAATAACTGCTTAAGTAACAAAATAAGCAAAGATTAATCTTTGTGTTTTCTGGAATGCAACGTAACTTTAAAATATTCACATGTTCAAAATGTGGTTATTATTATCAAATTTTTAAAAATTCTTTACTCCAAAGTATCATTTCCTAAAACTAATAACTATGGACAAAACACAAGTTTAATCAAAAATTTCAGTCATTTATAAGCATATGAAAATAAATTTTGTTATAGGCTTTACTCCCATCTACTCAATTAGGGAGTTTCGATTAGACAGGGCAAAATATACTGATGCTTGTAATTTATTTTCTTTTATACTATTTGTGAAGTGAATGTTTGTGAAAAAAAAAAAACCCTTGATTGAAATAAATTGAATTTTTTTGTTCAGATTTTTTCATATAGATTGCAATTCCATTCATTACCCTGTATCATGGATGGATGAACATGACCTATATTCCAACATCTTGAAAAATTGCTTCCAGAATTTAGTCAGAAACAGAGAAGGTGCATTGACAGTCGGAAGTGGACTAAGATAACAGTTGCTACCTATCCCTTTCAAAATTGGAGTTATTTGCAGTTATTCAAATCCTGCCCTGTAGTTTAAGTGGGGAGAAAAATCTCTTCTTGAGAGGGGGGGGGGGATTTCTGGATAACTACACAAAGAGAATAAGCATCAATGAACTGTTCATTTAATGCTGAAATAAACTAACCTAAATATATCTTTCATAATTTTATGTATACCTTAAATTACTTCAATTGAATACCGAAAAATTTATTAAAAATCTAAATTGAAAACAATATTTTTACATGACAAACAAGCATAAACCTTAAAGCATTTGTTTTACAAAACAAATTTAAAACTCTAAATTTAGAGAATCAAAACAGAATTCTAGCTATTTCTCAATTTCTGTTGAAAATTGTTTGTTTTACCTCCTTACATTTCAATATTATTATACAAATGAATGATAATAAATATGATAATAAGCGTGACAAATCAGAAATACAGCACTGTTTGTATGAAGAAGATCAAAATTTTATTTAATTACACTGTTTAGCATTTAAACACAGAATTTTTGTTGGTTTGTGTGTCATTGTTGAAAGTCCAAAGACCATTTCGGCAACAAATTTTCTGAAGTCATCAGCATAATAAAAAGCATAACAAACATGAATGGCATATTATGTATGGAAGTTTATTATTTTTTTAAACAACTCCATTAGTTTTGATAAAGCTGTCAAGCTAAGAAAACTTGGAAAATGATTTCTTGAAATCCTTGTAAACTAAATATTGGAGATCATTCTATTATACAATTCTTTAAGCGAACAGTACAATACTATCGTGAGTTTTCTAGAACATCTGCATCAGGGCCATTCAGCTAGTAGTTGAGCTTTCTTCAAGTTGCAGAATATCTGGAAGAAACTTAAACATTAAGGGCAAATAAATTTAAAAGCAGAAGTAAAACTCTTCAAATGTGCTAAATCATCAATACGGCTGAACACAATTGGTAGGAATGTTTTTTTAAACTAGTTCATAAAATTATAAATGGAAAATAAATAAACACACTTTAATTGAAATAGAACTGTATTTCAACTACTTTGCATTAAGTGTGTTGTAAAATTTAATTTCAAATAACAGGGTGTGTTTTAAAAACACTTGAAAAAGTAAAACACATATTACAGGGGAATATTTTACCTAATTCATCAATCTCTTTTGACTAGCATAGATTGTTTTTCATTTAATTATGTACATATTTGTTACTGTGCATCATCTTTGCTCTAAAGAAGAGAAATCATCAGTTTATGATGACTAAAATAAGTAATGAACGTTCATGATTCTAAATTTTTTAGGAACCGTGAGAAAACTTGCTTGTTTTTTCTGCACCTTACTTAGGAATATCCACAACAAAATTGTAGGGGGAAGTGGGGCACATTGGACAGTGGGGCATGTTGTACGGGTTCCAATTATTTGAATATTAATATTTTGTAATTTATTTTTTGACCAACAAATAGCTCCTATGGTCCTACAAATCCTGTAATGAAATCACATGGTAGTTATATTGAACAAATTGTATTCCAGAAAGTGTTATTTCAGCAGTCCTCAGTACTTTTCAGAAAACTATGAATTAATTTTTTTAATGGTTTTAGTCAAGATTGCGAAAAAAAAAAATTGAACTCCTGTCTTTACACGAGTTCAATTTTTTCAATTTTTCAACTTCAATGAATTCAACTTTTACATGAATGCCACTACCTCATCAAAGCGCTTACTTGTGATTGTGATTGGAAAAAATGTGAGTGCATACTAAAGAAATTAACCATAAACTGTTTTTGTTTGTTTTTAATACATAAATTTAAGTGAAGTAAAAATATAGGGAATGCAATATACTGATGCTTGAATTTAAATTCTTTAAAATAAAGCCAGTTTTTTTAGCAAATTCATTTATCTGTACCTGATATTTTAGCTGGCCACATGAATCAGTTTTGAAAGCCGTATGTTGGGCACCACTGTTTTAGAGCATTTGAATTCCCCTTAATTTCAATGTTCTATTTCCTGACAAAAGTATTGATTTTCTAAAGACTTCAACAAATTAAGATAAGCTCTGATAAATTGAATATTCATTTATATATATATTTATTTTTATGAGTGGTTGAAATGAACTCGGATGCAATTGAATTACTTTTTGAGTGGGTGAGTCAAAATCATGAACATGTAATAAATGAATATAAATAATGAAAGAAAAATTACTTTCAAAGTTGATGCATTATAATAATAATATAAGAAAATAAATAACTCTGATTTAAGGAAGCAGTTACTAAACACTTTATTTTGCAATTGGTTGAAAACATCGGATAAATATCAAAATATCCAATATACAGTCGACTCCCGCTACAAAGTGATCCGACTTAAGCGAAATGGCAATAACGCGATTTTTTCAACAGTAAAGAATTTTTGAGCTAACGTGAATTCCTTGCCCGCAAAATGAAAATTTTCGGAAAGGAACCGCAGTAAGTAAGTTGTTTTCGTGAATGGACCTTCATCCCTTTTGAATCACTGAGAGCAGAAGAACCCACACTGTACTAGTCTTTTGTTGCTTATATAAATAACTACTTCTCATTTTCCATTTTTTTTTTCATTCTAAATGCGAAAGTTAACGAAATATAACGACACCTAGGAGCGCTGCTTTATCTAAAGTTGGTGAAGATAGAAAGAAAAAGAGAACGTTTCTGACAAGTAAAGAAAAGGTAAAGCTTCTTGAAAAGCTAAAGCTGAACCAAAAAATGCTTCGAAGGGTAGCACAACAATTAGGTATGATGGTATGAGTGAATCTTCCATACGTACAATTAAAAGTCAAGAAAAGGAAATCCATAAAAGTTCACCGAGTAATAGTATCCAAGCAAAATGCAAAAATTATGAAAATGGAAGCTGTTTTTTATTGTAAATTATAGAAACCAGGAAGAGGGGTAATGCCATAGATGGAAACTTTATAAAAGAACCAATGAAGCAACTGTATTTAAAAATATATTAGAATAACAACAGCATAAATCATCATTTTCACTTTTTTTAAGTTACAAATATCATTATTGAATCAACTGTACAGTACAACTATAGGGCATTTGTTCTCCTTACTACATGCCGTACGTACAGTACTGGTTTATTTTATGTCTTTCTTTCCCATTGATCATTGTTTCTGTGCATCATAGCAGCATTTTATGTTGAATAAAACGGCTTTTTTTTTTTAAATACAAATAAAAATTCGTCCTTTATGTAAGAAACAGTAAGGTATGGTTAAGAAAAGGTTTCTAACTGTTTAAGGTTGTATTTACACGTGTCTAAAATGATTGGTTATGTTTATAAAAGTTTTTACACATACCTTTTTCCACAATGTGAAATTTCGACTTACGCGAGGGGTCTTGGAACGCATCCCTCGCGTAAGTCTGGACTCAACTGTACTATATCAAAATATCGGATATTTTTGAACCCTGATCTTTACAGATAATCTCAAAACCCCACGATGACAGCCTTTATTTTAAAACGCAATTCCACACTAGTTAAAATTTAACTCCACATTAATTGAGATAGGATTATTTAAAAATCATTTTCCCACCAAATATCGAAATTTTTACGAACTTGATGTGGGGTGAGAGCTTCATGTACTTTATTTTTCTGCTGATCTAGAAGAGTAGAATTCTTCTAAAGTTTGATTCCAAGAAACACGTTGTGTCATAATGACACACGATAGACGTGAAACATTTTAACTATTCATCAAACACTTTTGAACAGATTGTGTTTCTTATTCATATTTTTACATAAAATTATATAAATGTGTCCACTGATAATGATCATCTTCTTCCTTCTTAAGAAGAGAAATGATCTGTTTACGATAACTAAAGTAAGTAATAACAAATGTACATATTGATCTCTGCGCTGCCTGAACGCAGTACATGCAACCATACAAAATGAGAAAGGAAGCGAGAAGAGTGTAATGTCTCACTTTTCTCCAATACCTGAAGGCAAGCAAGCCACTGCTTTCCTTCTAACCGACATTGCTTATCCCCACCACATTTCGTCACACAAAAAGGAAGGATCATAACTTCAAAGCCCTCGCGTTAAAAGTTTCACTTAAAAAATCTTTCATTCAGCATTTTATCATAAAAGTATTGATATTTCAACCCGCAAAATTTTAAATGTACCCAATTCCCGACAAACAAGAGCTGTTGCTGGGAGGACTTTTACAATCTGAAAAACCCATTATAACGGTCCTGATCTCAAAGGTAATTCAACACTTGTTAAAACTTAATTATGTATCAATCATGGCCATAATTATTTAAAAATCATTTTCTCAATAAAAATAGAAATTTTTACTAACCTGAAGCGGGGTGATAGCATGTACTTTATTCTTCAGGTGATAAAGAAAGAGTAGCATGTAAAGGAAATAACTAGGCAACCTAAAAATTAGTAAACCCTAATTAGAGCATAATAAAAAGTACCAACACACTACTTGAAACGAACTTAGAACATCTCAGTTTTCTGTTTATGATGGAACACACAGCGAGTGACATGCTTGTTGAATAAAAAAGAGTAAATTACCAAAAAAACCAAAACTGCCTACAATTCATTAAATTTTTAATAAAATAGTACATTTTAAATTGGCTCGCTCAACCTAAAAAATCAAAAAATCGATAAATACTGCCGTGTGTTAAGCAAGTGTTCTACTTCATATCCACTTCAAACGCTTTGGCAAATTCATGTGGTGACATTAATTTCATAATCGAATTGACATTTTTTTTTACAATTTTTAACTAATAAATATTTGGCAGAAAATCATAATAAATCGTTTTCCCTTAAACCTAAACGTTATTAAAAGATACTGCCAGCAAGCATTGAAAGTTCTATAATTTATAAGCATTTTATTTCCTCTGCATCTCCTTTCAAAAAACAAAAATTTGACACTAAATACTTACGTTGCATAAAGAGAAGATTTAACTTGGAGTTTTATAGCTTGAAGGAATATTAAAAACGATACAAAATTTTTGTCAATGATCAGGAAAAATAAAAACCCTAAAATTAAAACATAATTTAAAATGGGTTTTAATATCAAGTCACGTTTATTTAAAAAAAAAAAAAATTCTGCAACATACAGCATTTATAACACAAATCACAAGTTAAGACATCCTCACGTACATCACAAGTGTATGTTTTGTTTACTTCCACTCGTCGCCAAGCACGAAATTGATCGCGCCAAACCGAATACAGAGATCTATCGTTAAAAAAATTTAATTTACACAATTTAAACTTTTGCTTTGTCTTAAAGTGTTGTTTTTCAATAATGTTGTGATTCGATTAAATGATTTAACAGGAAAACTAACTATAAAAGACCCAAATAAAGTGTCAGAAGGGAATTTTAGCACACCGGAACACATGTTCTTGATATAATTACGCGATAGTTAAAGAAATAGGAATGGACTCACTCAAGTAAAGCTACACACTTATAATTTGAACATTGTAGAACAGTAATATGAGCATTAAAATCTTGGACTCACCTTTAATTTTCCAGATTCTGGGTTTTTCCACAGCACTGTCATACGCTCCATGTTAATCCTACGGGAGAAGAAGAAACACTGCCTCAGGCGGTCTTCGACCAATAGGAAAATGATACCGCGTTGTCGCAACTCTGAAAACTACGTTTTCATATAGGGACTCTAGGTTTACCTAGAGCCGAAAGAAGCGAATACTAGAAAATCAGCCAATCAGAGCTTGTCGGTATCCTTTCTCGTAGACTTTGTCTGTAGACTCTGCGAACTCGCACTAATTATGGACAAAAAATTAGCATGTGCAAGGAGAAAGCTTCTAGTGCGTCAACAAGTTTATGCTAGCCGTCTGCTCGTAATGATCTATGCGTAAAGTTAACTGTATAATTCTATATATATGTATATATCTTTGGAAAGATTAAAAACTGCTCTAAAAACTACGCTGCCTATTTTTTTCAAATAACTAATGTTAGACGTGAGATGCCCTCAAGATTACATCATTAAGAACGAAAAATGAAGAAAAATGACGTAATTGCTCGAATTACAAAAAAACTATTTGTATAAAAAATTTAAAAGTAATTTCTCATTTGCCATGTTATAAGGATTAAAAATAAGTAAAGTTTGAAAGATTTGAATAATATTTAACGGAGATATAAGCGTTTGTTTAAGAACCTACAATTATATACTTAAGGGGGGCTAGGGGGGAAACTCAAGGGGGAGAGGTGGGAACTTTTGTGTAAATACTCCCCTCCTTGAGTGCTAACAACTGTCAAAAATTCAGCTTGTCCCTAATTTGTTCCGACATTTGGTCATTTTTGGCCTTTATTGACTGGGCTACTATCTTTCCATAAATTTTACAATCCTGCCTTTTCCACAGTTATATTCACTATTTAACTGCAACCGAGAGACAGCTTGCTGTTGCTGCGCTTAACAGATTTGGTTATAGTGTTGATGTTGATCCATAACTGAAAAATTAGTCTTCATCATTGCAATCCGATGGGAAAAATTACTATATTTTGATATTCGACTGAAAAATAACAAGCCAATGAAGTTAGTTGACAATCGACCTATTTGATCTAAATCTTCACTTCTTCGACACAAGTAAGTTTCAATTTGAAAGATTACCTTTTTATAATTACTAATTACGTACAGAAGTACATCATGCTGCAAATTTGAAATGTTTAATGAATGTAGTCTCTGATCAAGCCTATCATTTCGAATTTTCCCGGGGGGAGGGGGGCAAAAGGTGTTTGCTCATTGAAAGAAATAAAAAAACAGCAAAATCTACGCACTCTGACATGTAGATACATAGATCTCCCAAAGCTGGAAGGGTGGGGACCGAATTTTTTTCCAAGAAAATGGACTTGTGCTTCAGACGTCGAGGATTTAACCAATCAAAGTTTTATTAAAATTTCTGAGGAAACTTTGCACTGCATAACAATAACATTAAATTATTGAAAATGTTTCATTAATAGATTCAAATATGAAGGAATTTTTCTTCACCACTTTCCCCACACACAAAAAGTTTTGATTTTTATCGAAGCTTAAGTTGAAAACAGCAGCTGTGTAGGAGTTGTCCAAGAATTTTAAAACTTATTCTAAATACAGTGAAACACATTTACCCGAAAACGCTTCACACGAAAAATCGGTTAATTCGAAGTGATATAGTGGTGCGGACAGTATATTGTGCAATTTAATACAAATCTTTTAACATGAAAAATTATTTTCGGTTCCTTATGTCTCGTGTTAAACCTTTTCTACTGTATCCTAAAATTGTCATTGCGTCACACTACATTTTTGAAAAAAAAAGAATGTTCCATTTAATCGGTTCTAACATTTTTTAGCATGATCTGCATTTTGCTGATAAGTCATCTATCTGTCATAAACCAGGGGTGCCCACCCCCCTAAGAGAAAAAGCACCCCACCTAAATATTGCAAAGCCCCCCAAAACGAAAGCCCCCTCAAAAATGAGAAAAATATCCCTCAAAACACCTCCCCCCTAAGAATTTTAAAGGCGCAGTCTGTGCCATGACCCCTAAAGCAGAATACTTTACGATGTTCTGCAACGTAAAATCATTTGACCAAAATTGTTCTGCAAGTATTTCAAGCATTGTACGCGAAAAAACGTGACATTTTCCACAAATTGGGTGGCAAAAATCAAAATTGTTTCCTATAGGAGTTGTTTATTTTTTTTTAACTGGACTGTTGTTATTTATTTCTGTGGAAATGAAATATTTTCGGAAACATCACAGCTTTCAACCAAATGACTAATTAAAGAGCACAGAATTTGGAAAATTAGTTGATCATGAAAACTATAAAATCAAAAAAACTTTAACAAGGTGTCAAACCTAAACCGATTGAGATTTTACAAAAATAGTTTATGTGCTTTCCAAAATGCATAGAAAGAGCAAAGATACAAAATTTTATAAAAATTCGAACCTAGGTGTCAAACCACATTTTTTTTTGGTTAATTTTACATGGCATGAAGGAGCAATTAAAATAATGTTACTAAATAAAGAAATTACTGAAATAATAAATAGAATGAGTCGAGGTTGGGTTGCATATAATAAAACACTTCAAAACAATTGAAATATTTTTTGGATGCAAAAGGATTGAAATCTCAAACAAGACACGCAATTTCCGGCGGTGGACGTGTTTCAATGTTGGCATGTTTCCAAAACATAAGTGTATGGCGGAAATTGTAATAATGAAGATCGATTGGGAAAGTCCTTAAAGGATTAATCAAATTCAACATAGCGAGCTTTCCGCCAAATTATCGTAATTTGAGATAATTTTAGATTTTCTTTTAATTTTAAGAAGTTCAGTTTCTATAGATTCTCTGCACCGCAATTTTTGCAGATTTTCGGCACCGCGGTTTCTGCAGATTTTCAATGAAATTTGCAGAATTTCTGCAGAAAATTTGTCAATTTTCCTTTCACATTTGAACAGAATTATTCTGCTGCTCAGGCATATGTTCTGCGACGTACGTCGCAAATTTAGTAGTATTCTGCTTTGGGGGCCATGACCCCTCTTAGGTGGGCACCCCTGAAAAAAACATCATGTTACGATGTCCAAAGGTAGATTCAGGCACAAATTAGGTCCGCTCTGTGCCTGAATGGAGAAATCCTTTTACAAAATCTATATTGAAAAAGTGTCGCCTTCGCGAATTTTTATTTTGTAAAAGTGACCCCTTCACAAAATTCTACATTTTAAAAGTGGCTACTTCACAAAATTCTATATTGTTAACGCAACCCCTGTAAAAATTTCTGTATCATAAAAGCGGACATTTCATAAAATTTATTTATAAAAACAGTTCTTTCAACATCTTTTTTAAGCTTGATCAATTCTTCTAAAATCAAAACAACAGTACAAAAAAGTTCCTAGTGAAATCCTTTTGGCCAAGGGGATTTCTGATTAAATTTTTGACAGTTAATTATGCTCTGATACAGTGTGTCAAGATTTTTTTCACCCAAAATAAAGAAAAGAAAAATGGCCAAAAGTAATTTTTATTACAAAAATAAACAACTTTTAGGAAAATCATAATTTTCACAAAATATGGAAAGAGTAAAAACCTGGATTGACCCTTGTTGTCATTCCCAGGGGTCTATCCAGAGTTTTTCACAGGGTCTTTTTTTGTGAAAAATCAAAAAATTTTGTGAAAAATCAAATTTTTTTCTTTTCTTTTTGGGAAAAATAAAATAATTTTTCAAACCAAAATTTTAAAATTTATAAAGATTGATAAATGCAATGGGGGGAGGGGGCAAACTGCGGCATTGAAATAATTTGTTGGGAGTTATGTAGTATTTTTTCTCTTTTCTGGGGTGATAATTATTTTTTAAGGTTTTCATAGCTTTGGGGTGGAATTGCTCTCCAGGGAATGGTCACCCTGTTGTATCAGTATATATATACCTTTCCACATCTTGTAAAATTACACTAGAAATAGTTCCTGAAGATGTTGTATGGACAGCCAAAACTTAAAATAATTAAAACAGAAATAAAATTCAGGCAGCAGTTCAGTAGGTATTTAACTTTTTGGCACACAAAATTTTTACAGAGCACAGAATTTTGTTGAAAACTTTTAAATTTTGTAATTTTAATAAAAATAAAAATTAATTTTATTTGTTTACCTAAAAATAAAGCTTAGTAAAAAATGCAAAAAAATCAATTCTCATAGCGGACGCAAAGTGAAAGCATCAAAAGTATAAAAACGGCATATAAAAGAAATTAATTTAGTAACACTCTTTAGAAATTGCATGTTAGAGGTTAATAATCATATTTTTATTGTCTATCAACATAGTTGAAGCAAAAATTAAATTTAACCTTCAATTCAGCGTTTAACTTCTTGGCACTCATAAAAGAACACGGAATTCCGCTTAAACTAATTTTTTCAATAAAAATAAAGAGAATTTCATTTGTTTTCCTCCTTCCTAAGCTTAATTAGCATGAAAAATGAGTAAGGTTCAATTATCATACCGGATGCAAACAGATTGCACTTTTCAAAATGATGGCATCAAAAGGAAAAAATGGCAAATAAGAGTTTATTTCATGTAAAACAATTTAAAAATTGCATTTTAAGAATTTTACATGATGAATATTCTTGATAATCACTGACATATTTGTCAAAAATTCGGTGTGTAAGAAAAGAGATAAAAAAAGGAGGTGGGGAGATGTAGCATAATGGACACAACGTACCATCCGACCATCACGAGAAAAGCTCCAGCCGAAATGTCTGCGCCTGTCTGCTGCTATAGCAACAGACTCAGTTCATTTTCTGCAAGGGTTAGCAGGAAGGCTTTTTGGCGCCATTTCGCCACTCTTCTGATCGCCTTTGTGCAGTCGTTCGGGTTTTTCCGACAGTAAGCTTCCCTTGGAAAAATGAGACGCTCCTCGTTACAACAGACAGACATTTCAGCTGGAGATTTTCTCTTGATTGTCGGACAGTATCTACCCACCTGGAAAACATGGAAAATGTCAGGGAAGTTTTTTGTACTGGAAATGTTTGGAAAAGTCAGGGAAATTTACTTTTGTCTGCAGAAAACCTGAAAATTAAAAAAAAATTATAACGAGTTTCAAAAGATTTGTTTTTCTTTTTTACAGTTAAGTAAAATAAATTTGGTCAAAAATTCATGAACTTCAAATTACTATTAAGAAAATTTCTTGCCCGAAACCTTGCTGTGGTTTTATGTTGTTTTTATATTGTGTTCTGAAGTGCTTTGATCATGTTTTTTATCTGAATTTTTCCTGTTGGCGCTAAAAAAGCATTGCTAAGAACGATGTGTGACATATGTCATCACACATCGTTTTCTTGGCGATGCTTTCTTGGCGCCAACTGGAAAAAGTCGCCAAGAGTGGGGTGTATGACATTAGTTCCAATAAATAATACTTTGATATACCGTAGAGAGTTGTATTATGCCGTAGAGAATGTTGTATTATACTCTATACTACCGTATAGAGTAAAATACAACATTCTTTATTCTGGAAAATCAATTTTAATTTCAGGTCATTTAATCATTTAATGTATTAAGTTGGTCATGAATGTTTGTCAACCATGTCTTTTGATTGACAAATAGTTCATGCTAATTAGCAAGTGTTGTTAATACCAACTTTTCAAGACCATTTTTATTACTTTAATAAATGTATTTAAGGAAATCTTACACAATCTTATATTTTACTGTAAAACATTTTTTAGGCACTAAAAATGTAAATTGAAGCATGAATAAATCGCCTCAAATTAAGCGTAACCTCAGACATTCAAGACTCGGATTTTCAAGATTTGACTGCTAACTGATTTTCTAACTATGCTATAGGGAATTTGCTCAGCTTAATATTCCTACACAGTCGGATCTCGACTTACGCGAGGGATGCGTTCCAAGACCCCCTCGCGCAAGTCGGAATTTCGCGTTGTGGAACAACTTATGTTTAGAAATTTTTTATTAGCATACCCCATTATTTCAGACATGTGGTAACACCCCTCTAATTGTTTCAAACCATTTCTTAACTATATATTTCTGTATGTTTTATAAAGAATTGACTTTTTACTGTATTTTAGAAAAAGCATTACTATTTAACATGATTACTCTGTTATGAAGCACAAAATCAATGATCAATAAGATACATGTACTTAAACAGTAGGGTACTTACAGGAAGAACATTTCTGCATTATAATAGCACTGAACAGTAGATATAATAATTTTAATTATAATGTTAAAAATTATGAAGTTTATGCAGTGTGTGAACACCACTATTTCTGGTTTGACTTCCATTTTCATGATGTTTGTATTTTGCTCAGACACTACTCAGCGAGCTTCATTATTAAAACTATGTTCTGTGTGAACTTATGCTGCTTTCCTTTTCTTGAACTTTAATTGTACGTATCGAAGATTAACTCATACCTAATTAGCCTGCTATCTTCGAGGCACTTTATAAATGTTCAACCAGCGAGAATCTTTACCTTTTCTTGCATTGTCAGAAACTTTCTGTTTTTCTTTCCACTTTTGCTAACGTTAGATGAAAGTCCTCGTTTGGGAACCTTTCTGTTGCATCAACGTTCATAAGAAGGGAAAAAGAAAAACCGTTAAGATTCGGAGTGGTAATTTTTATAAACTAAAGCAAAGCGTTGTTTAAACTAATACAGTGTGTGAACTTCCGCTGTCAGTGATGCTAAAGAGGTGAAAGTGCATTCACGAAACCCAAAATCTAGTGTCAACGAAGCCTAATCTAATGCTCCACCGATCCTTTCCAAAAAATTTCATGTTGCAAGCGAGTAATTTGCGTCAGGAATAAAATATTCATTACTCATGAAAAACTCGCGCTATAGCCATTTCGCGCAAGTCGGATCGCGTTGTAGCGGGATCCGACTGTACCGCTATGATGCAGTTAGGAGGGGCGAGGTGCAGCTTTCTGCCCCGGATGATCCTTGCTGTCTGGAAAGGGGGCAACATTTAACTCTCAATGAAAAAATCTGATATCTGTGAAGAATTAAGATACTTGTTGAACCTTTCCTCATGCCCATCACTCATTGCTTTACAGTTATTAAGCAAAATATCCTGGAGGGGATATTTTGCTTAACAACAACAGGTCTCAGAACTTCCGTAAGGATTTTTTGTCCAATTGTTTTTAGCTCTTGTCTTCTCTGCTGCAGAGATACTTGTAATACACACTTTAAGGCTTCTTAGGTGTTTTTTTTTTTCATCCCTTTCAAAAAAATTTCAAAAACACTGATTTTCATAATTATGCGTACTTGAAGGGCCATTAAAAATTCTCTCCTTAACTTTAGCTTCAATATATCTTGGAGATTTCCCTCTAAGATATTATTGGAAAACCATCTTTGTTCACAGCTTTCACGAAGTTCTTCATTATTCTCAGCAGAATGAGTGTGGTGTGGAAGCAGCTTGTTTGGTTTGTCTTATATCAACCTTAATTAAAGTGCCCTTATAATACCCTTTTTCAATGCTTAATTCGGGGTCAAGTTGTACAAGTAAGTTCAAGCAAAGTACTGGCTGCAAATTGCTTTGCTCAAAATCTTCCAGAATACAGGACACTATTTTTGAGTTAAAAATTTTCTGGGGGGAGGAGGGGGGAATCAGCACTTTCACATTAATTAAAAAAAACCTCTTATGGCATTTATGCTCTGAGTGATTGTGCTTGTGTCAACACTTCAGTATCAATGCCGTTATATCCCCCTCCTTGTACATTCCCTGCAATTTACACCCCACAAAGAAGTAGAAAAAGAATTTTCATCGATAAAAGATGGAGAATTCTGTGGAGAATTCTTGGAATTGAGTTTGTGTGACATTGAAATCACTCGAAGAAAGTCAGACAAAAGTGACTTTATGAGCGATTACGGTATTAAAGGCCTGACTATATCAGAAAATTCATTACGAAGAAATCCTATTCCGGGACTGAAGAGAAGTGACCTTTTTAACCATTGTTACCTTATATTGAGGTCTCACTGTAATGTATCTTTAGAGAAAAAAATTCATAATATTTTACTTAGAACACTTTTCTTTTATTTCAGTCTCCAGTTAAGTTGAAAATGAGTCACCACTTGGAAACGAGTGTTGCTCAAGGAAATGAATCACCATGTCCCACCAAAAAGAAAAGTACTAGGAAAAAATCTGCTGTTTGTGACATTTGCGGTAAGGCCTTTGCTGGAATAAGGGGTTTGAAGAGGCATGTGTTGGTTCACAGCGGAGAAAAACCTTTTCCCTGTTCATTTTGCCCAAGAAGGTTTTCTGAAAAATCGAATCTCCAAGCACACCAGACGATTCACACTGGGGAAAAACCCTTTAAGTGTAAGCATTGTGAGAGGTCATTTCCTTTTCTAGCAAGCCTCAATACTCATTTGTCGACTCATAGTGAAGAAAGACGTTATTCTTGTGAACTGTGCAATAAGGCATTCAAGCATCAACCTCAGTTGAAACTTCATTTGATTACTCACACTGGGGAGTTCCCCTTTTCCTGTCATCTGTGCAATAAGAGGTACAGGCGTTATGATCCTTACAAAATTCATCTAAGGACACACACTGGAGAAAGGCCTCATTCTTGTCCAGTTTGCCGAATGAATTTTACCGCGAGGAAGTATCTCCGTAGTCATTTGAGAACGCATACTATAAGAAGGCGTTTTTTTTTGTGACGTGTGTCATAAGTCTTTTTCTACAAAAGGTAATCGGCAAAAACACATGAGACTTCATAGGCACGAACCACATTTTTGTCAGTATTGTCCAGAAGTTTTTGCCCATATAGATAGCCTCACAGCTCATTTGAAGCTACATACTGGAAAAAACCTGTCCTGTGAATACTGTTCAAAGTCCTTTTTATCGGAAAGTAAGCTCCAAACTCATTTGATGATGCATGCTGGCAAAAAGACTTATTCTTGCGGACACTGTCAAAAGAAATTTTTTGATGGTATAAGTCTCCGAAATCACTCGAGGATTCATATGCCGGAAGAACAATTTTTATGTGATTACTGCAAAGAAATTTTCTATCATGAAGAAGATCTACAAACTCATTTGGAGCTACATACTGGCGAAAAGACTTTTCCTTGTGGGTACTGTGAAAAAATTTTTTTTGATTGTATAAGTCTCCGAAATCACTCGAGGATTCATATGCTGGAAAAACCATTTTTCTGTGAATACTGCGAAGAAATTTTCTATAGTGAAGAAGCTCTTCATACTCATTTGAAGTTACATACTGAAGAAGACCTTTATTTTTGTGAATATTGTGTCAAGGTCTTTTCATCTGAAAGTGACCTTCAAACTCATATTGAAACTCATAGTGCAGAAAATCCTGTTTCTTGTAAATATTGTCAAAAGTCTTTTTATGATGAAAGTTTTCTTCAGACTCATTTGAAAGTTCACACTTGGAGAAAAACCTCTTCGTCGTGAGAACTGACAAAAGACCTTTAGTTCTAAATTAATTATCCAAATTTATTTTAGAATGGAGAGAAGCATTTTTCTTCTGAGTAACTGTCAGAAGACATACTTTTAGACAAACTCTTTAAACGCATTAGTATTCTTATGCTGAGATGAAACCTTTTGTTGTAAATTCTGTCAAAAGGCTTTTGCCTAGGAACGTTATCTCTAATTTCATATACAGGCCAATATCAGTACAGTCGAGTCCCGACTTACGCGAGGGATGCGTTCCAAGACTCCTCGTGTAAGTCGAAAATTTCGCGTTGTGGAAAAATTTATGTATACGATGTTTTTAGAAACATGTCAAATTCTTTTAGACATTTGTAAATACCCTTCGAACTGCTTTAAAGCATTCCTCAACAATACATGACAGTTTCTAACATAAAGAACTGAATGTTTACTGCATTTAAAAAAAATGAAAAAAAGCTGTTTTATTCAACATAAAATACTTCAAGATGCACAAAATGAATGATCAATGGTAGGGAAGACAAAATAAAACAGTACGGTATGCACAATGTAAAGCAATAATAAAATGGTGCACTATAATAGTAATGTAAATAGTAGTTATCAATATTTATGAGTTAAAAACAGCAGATGATGATTATTTATGCTCCATGATCAGATTGTTTTTCTTATCTAATACTTTTTTTAAATACGATTGCTTCACCTATCCTTTTATAACGTTTCCATTTATGGCAACATCCCCTCTTTCTGATCTCCTTAATCCACAATACAAGAGTAGCTTCCATTTTCATAATATTTAATTTGCTTAATCTCTGCAAGCTTTAATATTGAAACTAAGTTCTGAACTTTTATGGATATCTTTTTGTTTTCACTTTAAATGGTATGTATGGACGATTCACTCATACGAGTACTTATTTTCCTGCTACCGTTGACGTTTTGTAGTTGTTTAAGCATATCAAGAATGTTGAACTTTTTTTTTGTCAGAAACTTTCTTTTTCTCATCTTCACAAACTATAGAGGAAACAGCCCACAAAGAGACCATTATATTTCATCAACTTTAATATTTAGAATGAAAATAAATAAATTAATGAAAGGTCAAACACCAAACCCAGTGGCACGATAGCCCATGGGGGACAAGGCCTACTGTGCCCAGTCTCAGTCTAGTGAAAAATGCTGAGTGGTTATTTGATGCACTAACAACACGATGCGTACACAAGTTTGATGTAAGAACATTCGCTGTCAGTGATGCTAAAGGGATGCAATAACATTCACGAAATCAATATTCAGTTGTCAATAACGAAGCCCATACATCCTTCCAAATAAATTTTTGTTGTGAACGAGGAGTTTGCATTAGCTCTAAAATTCGTTACTCTTGAAAAACTCGCGTAATAGCCATTTCGTGTAAGTTGAATCACGTTGTAGCGGGAGTCGACTGTAATACTCTTTTTGGTTTGTAACATGAAAACTCTGGAAAACTGAAGTGATTTACTTAACATTTTAAGGAGTATACAACAAAGAACTGTAACATGTATGTTGTAAGTATTGTCATAAAACTTACACCTGAATGATTCTTTTTCTAAGTCATTTGCTTTCACAAATTAGAACTTCCATTTTTTTTCAAATGTTACCTTCTGTTCTGCAAATATTCCTTTAAGTGACTTACATATAGATGTAGGAATGAAATATTTTTTTTAATGTTTGCAATTTTCTACATTTAATTTTTTTTCTTTGGAAAAAAATGAAATAAATATATAAGCAGAATTGGGGGGGGGGGAATATTTAATTAATAAAAACTCAAAAATAGTACACTTAAAGAAAAAAGAAGCGTAATAAAATGAGAATTGGAAGCTTAGCTAACTGCCATTTTGAGGCTAATGGAGCAAACCTCTTAATTGGTATACAAAGGGGAGTTCAAGATGACCCAAAAACTAGCTAGTGAACGTATTAAATTGAAAACTAGATAGTACAGTAGAGGGATTATAATTTGCCACTCAACATTTTTTTAATTCAACCTATTTTTTAGCAACAGGAGATAATTACTAGCAGGTTTCATACTTGCCAACTTTTACGGATTGGGCACAAAATTTACGCATTTTAGCTGTTTTTTGTGCTTTTACACATCAGTCCCTATTTTTTTTATGCATTTTGAAATCCGATTGCAATTGCATCCCACATTAGACGCTGTTGGCAAGGTTTTGACCTCCGTTTTTACCATCCTGTCAAAAACCTCTTTTTGACTTGGTTTTAACACGATGATCAAAAAGCTAGATTTTTGTAGAAAATTTGTCTAAAACTATAATATTTGCTACAAAATTAGCTTAACAAGTGATCCTTAGTTGCATGCATTAGTGTTTTCATACACTAAAGAAAGTTTTTGACTTTTCAATTTTTAAATTAAGATGCAAAAAATTCCAAACAATATTTTATTTCTACAAACAAGTTGCTTGTCTGTGGAATTAAAGAGCTAAATTCTGTAGAATAAAAAAGCTATTATAAATGGCAATGTATTATTTTTAAGCAGAGATCTAGTTAACAGGAGAAGAAATGAGAAAAATAGGACACTGGTCCCATGTACCAGTAGCTACAAAATTTCGTTGTTTATACACAATTTTAGTGGTCCATGCTTGCATCCTTAGTTTAAATAGTAAAAATTTTAAAAAATATATAAGAATGTGTAAAACAAAATTAACATGACAGTCAAGTCAGCTGGCAGTTTTCATAGACATGTTTCATAGGATGAGCTGAAAAAAATCGAAATTCTTAGCCTTAATGCTGTAAATTTTTGACTCCTAAGACTAATTACTGTGCAAAATTTCGTGACTTTGAGTTGATGTCTTCTGCTCTGGCAAGAAAGAGACTGGAATTTTTGAGATTTTAAGGGAAAAAAATTAAGAGAGCATTTACGAAAAAAACTCCGCAGAACATTAAACTGTAGGGTGGAGGAATTTTGCAACTTCCTAACACAAACTACAGCATAAAATTTCAAGCCTGTGAGTTTATTATTTCTGCTCTGGCAAAAGGCTTGAATTTTTAGAATTATAACAAAATTCTTACATACAGGTGACACATTACAAAGTAGCCACATACCTGATATGCTGCATAACTTCGAATTTTTAACCACCTCAACAACAATATCAGACCACCCCTTGAACCAGGCTCATTATATAGAGGGGTTAGGGGGTCAAAAGTTGACTCCCTAACCCCCCTATATCTATCTCCCTAACCCCCTCATTTGCATGGTTGATGTTGCATTGAGTTGCTAATGTTGGTCCAGTCTATTTTTAAATGTATGTACACCATCCTGGTTTCGAATAAAAATACAGTCGACTTCCGCTACAAGGCGATCCGACTTACGCGAAATGGCTATAACGCAATTTTTTCCCAGTAAAGGATTTTAGATATAACACGAAAATTTTCGGAAGAGAATTGTGGTGTGTAAGTATCGGCTTTGTTACTGGCTTCCAAAAAAAAAAGATGTTTCGTGCATGGACCTTCATACCTTTAGCATCACTGAGAGCAGCAGTTCTCACACCGTACTGCTCTGATACATCGCTCATACAAATAACTACTCTTCATTTTCTTTTTTTTTTCATTCTAAATATGAAAGTTGTTGAAATATAAGGACACCACCTAAGAGTGATGTTTTATCTTGTAAAGATCGAAAGAAAAAGTTTCTAACAGTTAAAGAAAAGCTAAGGATTATGTGACTAAACAACTATAAAATGCGTCAAAGGTAGCACGACAATTAGGTATGAGTGAATCGTCCATTTGTACAATTAAAAGTCAAGAAAAAGAAATCCGTAAAAGTTCACCAAATAGTTTCTAAGTAAAATGCAAAAAATATGAAAATATAAGCTGCTCTTGTATTGTGAATTTAAGAAAGCCGGGATAGGGGTGTTGCCATCGATGAAAACGTTATAAAAGAACCAGCAAAACAATTGCATTTAAAAATATATTAGAATTAACAATTTGATCATGAAACTTAAATCAGCAACATTTTCATTTTCTAAAGTTACAAATATAAAATTAGCGTGCATTTGTTTATCTTACTTCATACTGTACGTACCATACTGGTTTATTTTGTCTTTTTTCTCATTGATCATTGATTTTTTGCATCCTAGCAGTATTTTATGTTGAATAAAATGGCATTTTTATTTAAAAAATACATAAAATTCAGTTTTTTTATCTAAGAAACAGTAACGTATGGTTAAGAAATGGTTTTTAACAGTTTGAGGTGGTATTTACAAGTGTATAAAACAATTGGGTATGTTTATAAAAGTTTTTACACATACCCTTTTCCACAACGCGAAATTTCAACTTGCGCGAGGGGTCTTGGAACGCATCCCTCGCGTAAGTCGGGACTCGACTGTAAACCATTCTATTAACAACGGAGGAAAGTATTCGTGGGAATTCATTTATGCATCGAGATACTCTCCAAAAATGGTATCAATGTAATTGATCTAGTCAAATGCTTGGAATATTATATTTTGTAGTTTTAATAATGTATTGTTAACAAGCTTTATAGTGGCATTTTATAACTTTTCCCTCAATGAATAGAAATCTGTATCCTAAATTTAGTTCTGACTTTTTGCATATTTCCCTATTTGTAGAGGGTTTTTTCAACCGTACAAATTATTTGATTTCTAATTCGAACTTATTCTTGCATGAAGTTAAAATTACAATTAAAAACCTCATAAATCTTGCATCTAAACCCACTACAACATTCACACGACCAAAGAAACAATGGTTTTTTTCATTGAAATTAAGACTACTTGCCGTAACAGAGGGAATTAATCTAAAAACAGGAAACTTGCAGAAAATTTTGTGTTAGAACTTAGCAAAATTCAAGTCAGTCCCGCTATTTCAATTTTTTGCAAAGGGGGTGGGGGGTGCAAAGAGCATGAACAAGGTCATGCGCAGAAATTTGGGGCCTGTCACAAATGACTTTCAACAGTCCCTGCTCCATATTGTTTACCCCTATGTATGCATATGTATCTCACCCCTCATTTTAAAAATCTCGAAGACCATGATAATAGTAGGTTATCTTTGATGACAAGGGGAAACGATCGGAGACCTCACCCGAATATTTTAGAAATTTCAGTGTTAAGAACGAAGTTTTATACGGTCTTTAGTTATGAGAAGGGAGACAGTTGACACTCCTCTCAGAGCCGTATACAAGGGTGTACCTTGTTACCCCCCCCCCCCTCCCCGGGGGAAAAGTTCGGTTTGACATTTAAATGTTTGTATTAAAAAATTTTCAAAAAAATATTGTTCCAAAACTCAAATTTCTTTCATATGTATATTAATTGCATAAAACGCTTTCATTAAAAGACAACATGACGACTTGAACATTAGCACAACTTTCTTTATAGTTGGTAAACTCTCGCATGAAAGTTTTTAAACCCTCCCCGAAAATATGGTTGGCCCTAACTTTCCTAGATTTTTTTTTCCGAAATAAAACGAAAATCCTTAAAACCCATTACTTGGCTACTTTTGATGAAGTTAAGGGCGGAATAGGGTTCGGTTCCTTCCTCGAAATATTTTCAAAATTAAGTCCTAAAAACGCAAGTACAGGACATCTTTAAGGATAAGGGTTGAAGTTTAGAGAATCTCTCACAGAAATTAATCGAAATTGACCAAATCCGAATTCGAAATATTCAAAGTTCGTTTTAGACAATTTTGAAAGATGAGGGAGGTGAATTCTGAACTCTTTCGCAAAAAGTTGTAGAGATTGAAATCCCTAAACTAAAGCTTAAGATAATCTTAGAGGACGTTGGGGGATCAGACACTGGAATAAGGGTGTGGAAGGGGGGGGGGGGCTGCTGCAAATTTCGCGACCCCCTATGAAATGCTATGAATATCGTGACCCACAGGTTGGGAACCCCTGCCCCAAACCCTGTAAATAACAGGCCTGGTAAACCCCGGTGTGGTCTAATATTGTTGTTGAGGTGGTTAAAAATTCGAAGGTATGCAGCATATTAGATTTGTTGCTACTTAGTAATGTGTCACTTGTATTTAAGAATTTTTTTTATAAAATGCTTAAAATTCAAACGTTTTGCTAGAGCAGAAATTATAAACTCACGAGCTTGAAATTTTACGCTGTAGTTTTTGCAAGTTACAAAATTCCGCCCTAAAGTTAAACGTTTTTCAGAATTTAAACAATATTTTGTAAATGTTATCTTTATTTCATTTTTTCCTAAAAATCTCATAAGTTCTTGCCAGAGCAGAAGACATTAGCGAAGGGTCACAAAATATTGCACAGTAATTAGTGTTTGCAGTCCCAAATTTTCCGCACTAAGGCTAGATGCTCTGCTAAATTACAATTTTTTCGGCCCATCCTAATGTCTGAGCGACTGAAAAAGAGAAGGAAAGGACAAAATACTGGTGCGAGAAATAAACCAACAAAATCTTATCAATTCTGTTGTTTTAATAGGAATTCTGTAAGATGGTAAAAACAACATAATTATGAAGAAAAAAAAAACTAATATTACCTTTTCTTGCAAAGAAAATCTAAACATTGTAAATAAAGATGCAAGCTTTCTCTCAACAGTTTCAAAGAATGATGATGCTTGAAACTTTTGAAAGGAAAATCGGAATAAAACTTTACAAGTCCAATGGACCACTAAAATTTATGATCTGCTTCTCTGACGGGTGCTTTTGTGTTCATGAAACTTTTCACTCTTTTGCGATGGTTTTTTTAAAAAAATTTATGGAACTTTTTTTATAAAACTAGCTTGTTTAAACACTGAGCTTAATTAAGCATGAAAATCAATTGAATGAAAATATTGTTAATATTAAAACTGTTGAAGAAAAACAATTATTTTATCCATTTTAAACTCTTTTAGGTAGAAATAACAGTACTCGTAAACCGATTTCCTATTAAGAAAAGTTTACTTCCGAAATTAATTGAAGTCACAAACGAGAAACTTTGTGTATAATGTATAAATTCTTGGTAAGCACCACCTATAAGTTAAAGTAAATTAATAACATATCACATCCAAATCTTACACAAGATGCTAAAGTTATGTAATTAAATTTAAGGTGCATTTTTGCTTTAAACCCCAATTGCGTGAAACATCCTGTGTTTGGTATGCAATGGAAAACTTTTGTCACTAAATTTGTGGTGCAAAAAGCATGATTACTCTAAGATAATGACATACTTAATTTGAAAAGGAAAGAAATTAAACCAAAAGCACCATACAATTTAAAGGAAATAACAAAAAGAGCTAATTTACTCAGAATCGATGCAGTTGCTTGCAAAAACGTTAATGGTTATGGTTTTTTCAAGAGCTTCACTTATATTCTTGACTTGACTTGATTCTCTTAACGCCTAGTGGTGCATGAGGCCGCTAGCGTGGCATTCCATCCTGACCGGTTTAATGCTGCCTCCCTAGCACCCCCCCAGCTTGGCCAACCAAAGGCATTTTTTCCTTTTATGGCCAACTGACGCCAGGTTAGTGTTGGTCGCCCACGCTTCCTCTTGCCATCAGGGGTGACTTATATTCAACGTCAATTAATTTGTCAAATCAAGAGCGTCTCACCAAATCAAAAGTTGTGATCCGGAACCACCGGACTACTGTTAATTTGGAGCCCTGGTTAACATTTACTAATTAAATGTTGTGTTCTTGGACCAGCCGGCCACGGTTAATGTTGAGCTATGGTTAACATTTATTTACACATGAAATTACACATTTTATTTACACACTAAAAAAATTTCCCTCGACATGTAGTAGCAATATACCAGTTTTGAAACTATCTATATACCAAATTAATGTCATCATTTAGACAGGATCAACCCAAAACTGGAGAAGATCCTCTCAATTGATGCTTAAATATTGATTTATCCACCTCAGGGTTGTTTGGTTTAAACCTCGTTGATTTTCAACCACAGTTTAAACCAAGTGGTTTAAAAAAAACCATGTGGTTTTTTTAATGGTTTTTTGAAAAACTAAGTCGTTTTCTCCCAAATGTTTCCATACATTTTACATATGATTGGAACATGTAAAATCCATCTAATGCAAAGTAACCTCAAAGCTTTAGAGTAAATTACACATTAATAAACTTGCTAACTTTTTTTTTTAATGTAACACAAATTTGCTAAATTTTCATTTTTCTTTTCTTTCTTAAATCAATAAAACTTTTATTATTAAGTGCTTAAATATATGGCAAACCAACTATGTTTTTCAAACTTAAGATAGAGAAAAAATCCAAGTAGTTTGTTGTGTTCATCTATTCATTTATTTTTTCTTTCATTTCTCTTTTACATTTCAAAATTGCCCAGAAAACAGATTTCAGCCAAAACTTTATTTTACTACTTAATTTGCCTAACTACTCAAGATTCATAGAAATAAATCATGTATCATTAAAGCAACCTGAAGTATATATATAAATCTAAACTCCATAGAATATTTCAATGACGAGCGAAAAAGGAAAAAAAACTTTATGGCATCCACGATAGACGATGCAATCAGAGCAAGAAAAAAAAAAGATGCATAAAATTTTGGAAACAGAAAATATTTGTGTAACTGTGTGCTCGTATAAAAAAAATTTATGTTAAATTTTCACCTTTTAAAGAACTTTTATAAATTCAGTTTTATAAAGGAATAATGTATATATTGTAGAAGAATAAATAAACTTTAATTTTTAATATTACACTGTCTTTATTATTGAGTTGTGTTAAAAGAATAGTTTCATTAGGATTTGTACTATAAAAAATAAGAAATACATTTGGATTGGGAAAAAACTTCAGAACTTGTCTTTTTATTTGAGGCTTTTAATTAAAATGATTTTTTTTTCAAAAAAAAAAAAAAAAGAATATATATATATATATATATATATATATATATATATATATATATATATATATATATATATATATATATATATATATATATATATATATATATATATATATATATATATATATATATATATACCTAAATGCATTAAACCAGGAGAAATAATGTCTACAATCAAAACCTTAAAACCCATTTGTCCTATATGTCTTCGCAATGATATATTTTTGTTTTATCTTTAAACAAAATATGTGTTGATCTTTAGATTTTAAAATTGTGAAATGTACATCAGACTTGTGATTCATTTGTAGATACTGCAAAATACTTTCTATGCTAAGAATATATTTTATTTTAATTTCAGTTTTACCTATATATTTTTCGTAGAAAGCTATAATTATGTGTCCTAACTCAGACAGTAAATTATATCGTTGATTATTTCTTTTGTGCCAAGGTCTATTTATTAAATTTATGGTACCATTTTATTGGTAAAAGATTTTCAAACAATATTTCTCCTACAGAAAGCTCTCTACTTATGAGGAAATGAATGGGAAATTTTACTTTTAAATATTCAGTTAATCATCAAGTAATTAGGTTCAAATGTGAATATTAAACATTCATTAACAGTTAATTCATGACATTCCAAAAAATAAATCAATCTTCTTACAAATAATGTTTGAACCAAATAAACTCGGTTAAAAAAAAAAAAAAAACGTTTTTTTGGAGGGGGTTAAAGGGTGTTAAACCCCCCCCCCCCTTTTTTTTTTCAAATCTGTCCACCATACGTATAGCTGAGACGTCCTGAACTGAGACGTAACTTCCAGGATACGCTGCAGATTCAGCTTCAAAAACTAATAAAAACTCGCTTCTAGCAAATATTAGCTCATTTAGAAACAGTGTATTTATATCAGTTTGCAGAAAAAGTTGATAGCAAAAGTTAAAGAAATAGTGTCATCAAAAATACTTGGACGATTTATAACTAAGCTTTGAGTGGGGATCAAGTTAGTTTTACTTTTACTCAAACGAAAAAACAATTACATAAACCCTGACATAGAAGGATTTTTAGATTGATAAAATACTTTAACTAATTGCTATAGTTATTAAATAATTTTAACAGAACCAATTTCAAAACTGGATTTAACAATTTTAATATCTTTAACTATTTTTACAACATAACAAATTAATTGAAAGGAAATTTTCTAAACTCTTTCTAACTAAATTTATTAATTAAATTTTGAATTAACTTGATTAGTGTGACGTGTAAATATTAGTTAAATAATTTTTTAGTATAAGGAAATATTTTTTTTATTTATTTATTTATTTATTTATTTTTTTGACTAAAGAAACGTGATCTTTGGCTTTGTGAACTTGTGAACGTTGACATTTACCAGGTTTCGGTCTTTTACAGTAACGTACATATACTTATGTTGTTACCTATCCCCCTGGTGTAGGAAAGTCTGCACCAGGTTCAAAATGTCCCGACGCACTAGATCCTCGTAAATAAGATCCTGCTCATCGCACAGCTGCCTCCATGAGGTGCCAATTCAAGCAAGAAGATGAGCAGGACTCGCAGAAAGCAACCGAAGAATCTTTACGAAAGAATATTCTACCTGTTTAAAAATCTTAAAACATTGAAAATGTCCACTACGGAAGCGAGCCATGGCCAATTGAAGAGGACGAGGACCACTGCAAGAAATCGACAATCCAGGACTCTTGTCTGCATACCAGTGGTGGACCGGCATAATGCGCTATTTACAGGGTATTTGCTTAAGGATAGCAAATACGAGCTTAGATTTCCGAGCTTAGATTTACGATAGCTTAGATTTCCGAGGGAGTAAGCTCATAATAATTATCCTTCTGAAGAACACAACCATTTTTGCAGGCCCGTGTCCAGGATTTCACAAAGGGAGGGGTTTCAAAGAGCTTTTAAAAATCGTTTTTCGCAGTGGCATGAAAACACCTCTTGTACCAAATAATTTATTTCTGTTTTATGGTTATAATCAAGCAATGGAGTACTTTAGGGGTCAGAGCCATTGATTTTAAGTCGCATTCAAGTGTGCCCATGTGCAAAATTTTAAAGGGGAGCTCAAACATTTTCTCCATGTTTAGCAGAATATTTTCCCCATGGAAACCGATTTCGGTACAGATTAGAGATATTAAAATTTGAAATTTTTAATAACTTATTCATTACTGGCTAGAAAAGAAATTTTTATACATTTTTGCAAAGAAAAAAGCACTAAAAGCAAGGAAGTTCTCATTCCTAAGGGGGGGGGGGGGGGTGAAGCCCTCCTTGCCCCCCTATATGTGCGCCCTTGGGCGCATTAGTATTCCTAGAAAGAGATAACAAGTATAGTATTACATACATGTAGGGACGTTTGTGACCCCTTCCCTATTTCTCCAAATTCCGGCTGCTCTAGTGGACATAATGTTGTTTTACAGCTTCTTCAGAATCAAGCCTTCTTATCTGTTAAATTGCGTATTGCAAATATTGCATTGCATATTGCAAAAGGTATTAAAAATTTCGCGGAAATATAGATACATATATATATTTCTCTTACATGCTGTGTACCAAAAAATATTTCCATTGGATGTTTTATATTGTCAGTCTATTTAGTGGTTCTTTTGCAACTGGTTTTCTAAAATATAATTTCAGTTGGTGAAGAGTAAATTGCAGAAAAAAATCAAAGAAAATGACTTAAAAAAATAGCACTGACATAAACATTAACACTATATCTAAGTTAAATATAATTTCCTTCTTATTGTTTTTTATCATTATTTTCCCCCAATGGGAGGGGTTTAACCCCTAAAACCCTCCCCTTGGACACGGCTCTGCATTTTTGGCTAACGTATCAGCAATTTCGTTTCCAAAAACTAGGAGTAGAATCCACTAGAGTCTTACTCAGTGGCGGATCACCGCATAGGCGCATGAGGCGATAGCTGGGGCCTCCATCAAAGCAGGGGGCCTCCGAGCAGCGAAGTGTTACATACTCAAAACCAAAATGTTTTGCTTTAGAATTTGCCATGGAAAGTCATAATTTTGAGCAGTGGCGGATCATGGGATTGTGAGGCCCCAGGCGCAACCAGGGACGTAACTAGATCATTTTCAAACAGGGGCAAGACCTGGTTTCAGCGCCCCCCCCCCCCTCATAAAAAAAATACAAAAAAAAAAAATAATTATTTAAAAATATTAATTTGAATTCGACAGTGAAAAAGGATGTGTTGATAATCCTACGAATGCGACTTTACAGTTTTATCACTGTATTGCATTTTTTAAAATATCGATAGGGGGTAAAAATCCTTAAATTTTATTTATTATTTTACATACGACTGTTTTCAAGGAAATATAGTTTTGTAATTCCATTTGAGAGTAATTAACAGCTTGTTGCATTATTTTTTTCTGCCCCCTGCTCGTTGACGCTTACCAACCCCCGAAGATTGATTCGAAACTTAATTTGATTCTTGAAGATTTAAATCGTTTGTCAGAAAGAATCAGATTGAGAAACATGTTACAAGTTCTGTTTCGAAGAAAGTGAATATTTCCCTCTCCCTCCCATAGAAAATAGAATTTAAATGAAGAGCTCATTTTTAGAACATAATCCCACTCCTACCCGAAAATATAAAACGAATTTGATAGAAATATTCATAACCGAGGCATGAAAAAAAAATCACTTTAAAGAGCCCTTTCAAGCCTTCCAAACTAATTTGTATTAACTTGCAAAGCTATAGGTGCTAAAGGACCTCCTGACTGAGTCTAGGACTTTTCGCTAAAATGAAAATCCTTATATCTGCTGTTCTTATTTATTGATAAAATTGTAACATGCTTTATTTGATGCAGAAAAAATATTTTGGAACAACATGAAATGTTAAAGGATGTGAGAAATCCTTCATCCGTTTAACAGGCAATTTACGTGAAATTTTAGCCTAAAAAAATAATCACAAAAAAAAAAAAAACTAATTCAAAATTTAAAATAAGAAACCCCAGGTGCCAATCCTCGGGGCTTGAAGTAATTTTGAACAAAATTTCAAGATTGTAGGTGCTAAGTGGTCTTGGACGCAGGCCCGCCACAAGCATCCTTTCACAATTTCCATGGAGTTACTTTTTTTAAAACTAGTGGTACCCGCACGGCTTTCCCCGTAATAGAAAAATTAAAAGGTCTTTTGGTTCGCCTGTATATTTTACAAATAATGTATGGTAAATTTTCTCGCCAATTGACTTGTACTCATGTTACGGTTCCATTGTACGATAATTTCGCATCTCGCCAATTGGCTTGTGCCCATGTTACGGTTCCACGTTACGATAATTTCTTAATTTACTCGTCCATCTTATGATAATTTTGTTCTTAAAATTGGAATAAAAAAAGAACCACATCGAATTTTCGAAAAATCGCTTCGAGGTGCACTCCCCTATGCTACAAACTAACTTTGTGCCAAATTTCATGAAAATCGGCCGAACGGTCTAGGCTCTATGCGCGTCACAGAGATCCTGACAGACAGACAGAGATCCTGAGAGACAGAGAGACTTTCAGCTTTATTATTAGTAAAGATATATTGAGATACGAATTTAAAATTACCGCTTCAAATGAAAACAATAAAACAAAAATGTTTTCGATTATTTAAGTATTTTTATTATACTATATGAAGAAATTCATAAGAAAAATAACAGTATTCAACTACAAAAGAGCAACATGTCGCAATAATACGTGAAAGAATTTTAACTCCGGTGAAAAATGTAGTCGAAAATTTGTTTTTGTTTCTTACTTGACCTTAATTGAATATTACTATACTTAGTATATAGACTTTAAGCCGACAACTTACAACGAACTTACTTACGACAACTTATAATCGAAATGAACAGATTATCTTATTTAAACATTACTGTTTGACCACTGATTGTATGGAAAGACAAGCATCCGTTTTACAGCCGGAAAAGGTCGAATCTATTATTTTTTAGCGATGCCAGCTTTTGCAGAAGCAGAGTCTCATTCAAATTTTTACTTTTCCCCCTCATTCAGATAGATTCGTCTTATCTGTACGTTTGAAATTTCCCCGTGGTTGGACAGTATCTTGATAATTTTTTATGCAGCGCATTTAAAATTAAATATTAATTATTACAGGAGTTAAATTTTATAAAGGACGCACGTTCCCCACTTATGGTATATAAGTATACATTTGAAAAACATTTAATAGAAAAACAGAAACCTAATGTACGTGATATCAAAACTCTTTCTATTAACCTTCTTTTAAAAAACAAATCTTGAACATTTTAACATTACATGTTTTCAGTGCGCTTCTTTCCAGGCTATTTCTATTATTTCCATTTACAGTATAACCTTATTTATCCGAACTAACTTGGACCAAAGGCAATTCGAATAAACGAAAATCAGGATAATAAGCAGTAATTAATTTGCAAATAAGCAAACTTATCTTTAATTAACAGCAAAAAACGATGCTTTGTAACAAAATTACATAGGATTGTTACTCGCAAATACTATATCATTTCTAATTCAGCTGCAGTGGTGTCAGACTGAAACTCCAAGTACTTCACGTTATTTGATAACTATAATTTATTCGACCGCCTATATATAGCAGTTGTGTATTTAATGAAAGTAAAGAGCGAATATTTGGCACATTTATAGTTCCGTTCTTACTATAGGCTTTGCTCCTATATTCCTCTTCCGAGAGGGAGGTTCTTTAGATAAGACATAATAAGTACCAGTAACTCTAAGAAAACACATTCATGCTATTTACTGCGCCCTCCTCACTCTCTTTCCCCACACTTGATCGTTTATCCACATTAAACCATGCATGCTTTCAGCTTGCGCCCGCACTGAGGGGGTCTTTTTTGGACTTTTAAAAAATGTTACCTTTTTTTTTTCTTTTACAAAAATAAATTTGAGCATTTACTTAGTCAGTTTAGCGCCTCTAAAATCTGGCGCCCGGGGCACGAGCCCCGTCTGCCCCCCTCTAGTTACGTCCCTGGGCGCAACCTAATCCGGAGGCCCTCTATTGACACAACAAAAATAATCTAGTTTACTAATAAAAACAATGCAGAAAATCATAACTTTGTTTTATTCTTTGAATCAACAAGATTTCGGGGAAAGGAGGTTGTTACATTCTTATTTAAAAGGGAAAAAACGACATTTCTGACAAAAAAAAAAAAAAAGCAAAACATTAGTAAAAAATTTTGTCTTCTATATTTTTACGTAATTTAGCCAGTACAGAGGGTGGGATCAAAGCTCCAATCTCCGGCATCTAGTAAAATTCCAGCTTTTTTACTCTGTTTTTCAATGCAAGTGTAATTCAGTGGCGCAACTAGAAAAAAAATTTCAGGGGGGGGAGGTACTATGCCAAAAAAAAGGAAAGAAAAAAACCTTTGATTTGATAGGGAAGGTAAGAGTCCGGGGGATATCCCCCCAGAAAATTTTTGAAACATGTAGTTTTCAAAGCGCAAGTTTAGACTTTCTTTGCTGATGTTAGGGGGCAAAAAGGTACAGGGCAGGCGTCTTCAAAAATAATAGTTTCAAGTATAATTTTGTATTACTGTAAAAGCATTACTTTTCGCGAGTCGTAATTTTCACGAAAATGAATATGTTAGAGACTTTGTCTTGTTTTAAAGAAGAACATTTAGCAACTTTAAATAAGTTTACCATTCATTTTGTTTTATTTTATTTTATTATACTTTTACATTTAAAAAACAGTTTTAAAAAAATAAAGATTATAAGTTGTGGTGCGACGGGGAGGAGTTCTTACTAATCTACAGGTTCATGCCAGCTCATTCAAGCATACTCATGTTTAATTACTGAGTACTAGACCAACGGTTCCCAACCTTTTTCCGTTTTCCCCCTTGCGAACCCCTTCCAAACACCAGAATAACTTAGTGAACCCTTTGGGTACTAGGAAATAAGTAACAAGCAAAAAAAAAAGCGTGCACACACACACACATTCATAGGAAATAAAATTTGGAAGATATTTTTTTAGTTTGATGCTGCTGCTATACAAATTCACCAAAAAATGAACAGTGATTACTCTGTGTTGAGCTTCTATCAACTTAGTAAAACAGATTTAAATGGAATTTTTTTGGAACAAAAAGGCTCAATTTTTGGTTGCAATTTTTCTGACACAAGGCTGTATTTATCTTTATCACTAAATCAGAAGTCAATCAAAGAATTATCTTTAAAATAACTTTCAAGAGCTGCATTTAATAAACTAAATGAACTTTTTTTCTTTCACTAAAATGAGAAAGATCCCTAGATTTAATCCTTCTTGAAAAAGACTACGAGCACGAGCCTAGCTGTTTGAAGAATTTTCTTGTAACTATGATATAAGAGCGGAGTAAAATGCGTGTATTGAAAAATAATAGAAACGTCTCTTTTTCAATAAACGCATTCACTCTAATTTTTACACAAAAGGTAATTTTTAACAAAACAAATTTTTAAGGTCACTAACTACAAGAGAAATTTTTTACACAAATTTTATAAATTCCTTATTTACATATAGCACAAATGAAGTTGCATGGTTAAAATCCGTTGATTTTTTTTTTATTTATTTATTTATTTATTTTTTTATTTATTTATTTTTATTTATTTTTTTTTTACTGATTAAACCTCACACTGCCAGACTTTCACCCACGAAAATTATTTCTAACGTAATTAATTTTCCATACTTCCTGTGGTATTTTTGAGTTGCTAGCCATTCTTTCTCTTTTTCGAGAATAAAGCTCGAAATAAATTGCAGTCTATACAGTGTGAAAATTATAGCAACAAACAACAGCGTAATCTCACTTCCATGCATTTTTGACTCAACGCACGAGAAGCGCGATAGCTCTTCGTAGGACTCAAATGGTAAAAAAACAAAACATCAAAATATTTGAGACGTGCGCACATTCTCCATGTAATATTTTCATGAAGTTTGATCAACTATTCCAATCAAAAGCTTCTGAGGAAACAAATGCTTTCAAATTCTTTCATGTGAGGACATTGTATTCAAAAGTAGATCTTTTTCAGCATGGCTTCAGGACTATCATTCTCAATGAAAGCTCTAAAACCGGCGCTTTACAATGACAGACTAAATTTTTAAAATGTAAAATGTGTCAGCAAGTATACAAATATTTTCATTCAAAGAGTATCGAATGTGCGAGAGACAAATGAATAAAAAAAGAGCAAAATTTGCTTGAAACCGCTTGCAGAAACAGGCATGTTAAAACTCCACCATTACAATATTTATTTTCGCTAACCCCCTGAAAACCTCTCGCAAACCCCTGGGGGTTCACCGAACCACCGGTTGGGAACCGCTGGACTACCCCCCCCCCCCAGTAAAAGAACCCCATATTTAACTAAATAGAAAATGAAAAATCATTATTTCTTAAGTCAAATATTATTCAAAAATTCATAAAAATATGATTCCATTGAGATCCCAACTTAAAACTTTGCACAAACGAAGATAAATTACACAAAAAATTTTGAGATTAAAAAAAATCATTGTTTTCTGAGAAATTTAAATTTAAATTTCCCTTTTTAAAAATGATTTTCTATATAAAATTAGGCATGTTGCATATCATATTAAACAGCAACTCATTTTCTTTAAAATCCTTTTTACCAAATCTTTCTATCTAAATTTGGTGCTGAATTATCGTCCATTTTATGTTCAAGCACTCATGAAAAAAAAAAGGATTTTTCTAAAAATAAGTCTTATAAATAAAAAGAATAAAAGAGTTAAAAATATAAAAATGTGTACTTTTGATTACCTCGAAGAATACAATCGATGAGCTAAATTTCAAAGAAATACAAAAATGTGAAGGAAAAAATTTCTCAAATTTTGGATCTCTTCTCAGAAATACGCTTTTTAAATATTTCCAGAGTAATTTCCTTCATTTGAGTTTTTTGAGCAATCACATTGCTTATTGCTCTCACTTGCTGGTTTTGATGTTCCTATGTTTTATTCCTCCCTCCCCCCCCGCCTCCCTCTGCAGCCCCACCGTCCCGGCCCCTCCTAATGCTGCTCCTCTAGCGAAAACCGTCTCCAGATTGCGTCCATATCCTACAAGCATACATACACACACCTACACACACACACACACTCGCGTACATACACACACCCACACACACACTCATACTCATGCATGCACACAGACACAAACCCACCCGCATACGTACACACACACACTAATGCATGCACACCTACACACACACTCATGCCTGCACACAGACACAAACACACACGCGTACATACATATACCTATACACACACATACACACACATAACCACACACTCATGCCTACACAAACACACACTCGTGATTGCGAAAAACACAATTTGAATTTAAGAAATCAAAATTCAAATTATTATTGTTTTTATTTATTTATTTTTTAGTTATTTATTTATTTATTTTTTAATTTTATTTATTTATTTATTTATTTATTTTTTTTTTGCCCATTCCTAAGCATTTCTGGAAAAAGAAAAAACACTTAAAATTGGTGAATCTAAGTTTAATTCGGTATCAGCTTGACGAAAGCAACACCATGCATTACGTCAACTCAAAAACGGGAAAAAAAGTTTCGAATGTAAGCAACTTCTGTTACGTAAATTCATGCCTTCTAATCAAGGAACACTGTATCTTGATTAATATGATATACAAACACCCTACGCTACAGTTGAAAGCAAATTATAAAAATTTACTTACTATTTTTTATGGATAACTCTCTAAGGGGAAAAAAACGGGTTTCCCTGCTTACGCTTACATAGGGCGAATAGTTTATATCGAAAATAGGAAAAATCTAGCATCGTAAAAAATGATGCGTAGGAGCAGTGCATCAAAAAGAAATACGCTTCGGCTATTTCAAAACGATTCTGTTTTTTAATTTATAACTAAACTGCTAAGTAAGGCACAACAGAAAAAAAAAGTTTGATTGCTCACCTAAATTCCAGTGTTCTTTTATTAGAAAACTAGAAAGAAGCTAAACATTGTGACAAGACAACAAGAAAACAAGATAACTCTGAACTGAATTGGATGGAAATGTACGAGTATAAAGAGAGGAAAATGGCTGTCGCGGTCATTTTCCCAAGGTCAAAACCCCCTGGTTTTGTCATACATTATGATGAAACCGTGCAAGCCCTGGTGCAAGTGTCCCGGAAGAAGCCGCGAGGTCAAAGATTCGTGTGTGTTGCCCGCTGATTTTTCTTTCTCGATTTACAGAAACTTTTCTTTTATCCTGACAACTGAGAACTAAATTCATCAAAGAAGTTCAAATTAGAATATATAGTTTGAAAAGTAAAATGACTAAATTTTTCTGAATATTTTCCAAACAAAAAATATTAAGGGAACGCCTTGCCCACCTATTTCGCTGACCCTGCATTTGACATCAGCAGCAGCAGTTACGGTACAATAAGTTAAAGAAAAGACTCTTCTCACTTGCCGATTATAGAGCACGAAACAGGCCCGGATCTGCGTACCCGCAGTGCAGGGGGCCCCACGTCCTTCAGGGATCCAACGGCTCAAGAAATTGAAAAAAAAAAAAAAAAAAAAAATCTAGCATTAAGACTTAGTAACGATGCAATTATACACTGCTGGCCTTTGGGGACAGGCCCTACAGATTTTGTTGCAGGGGGTCCAAATTTACAGATCCGGGCCTGGGACGAAATATGCTGCTTGTTTTGATGAAGCATTCTGGAGGAAAGAAAGAAATATATTTTGAAACTTTGAACCTCGTACACACAAAAAAACACTTTTTTTTTTAAAAAAAATCCCAATTTTTTTTCTCCTGGAAAAATCCAAACAAAGGCACCTTAAGTCTGGAGCCACCTTAAACGCAGGGGCCCTATTGGGAGCAATCATCCCGCGCCTAAAATCCATGACTATCTGTCAATTTCCATGAGTTTTGAGCATTTTCCACTCAAAATTATGACTCTCTATGGCATATCCTCAAAATAAATAAATAAATAAATTTGGTTTCGAGGATGTGACACTTCGCGGCTCCGAGGCCCCCTGCTTTGCTGGAGGCCCCAGCACGCGCCTCATGCGCCTATGCGGTGATCCGCCACTGATTTTGAGCGCAAAATGCTCAAAACGCATGGAAATTGACAGTCATGGATTTTAGGCACGGGCTCATTGCTCCCAATAGGGCCACGTCTAAGGGGGCCCCGGGCTTCAGGTGCCTTTGTTTGGATTTTTCGATTTTTTTCAGGGGGAAAAATTGTTCGTTTTGAGGATTTGTAATAGAAAGTCATAAATTTGAGTGGAAAATGCTCAAAACTCACGGAATCGACTGTAAGTCATGGATTTAAGGCGCGGGTTTGCTGCTCCCAATAGGGGCCCCTGCGTCTAAAGGGGCCCCAGGCTTCAAGTGCTCTTGTTTGGACTTTTACAGGAGAAAAAATTGCTTTCTTTGAAGATTTGCCATAGAAAGTAATCATTTTGAGTGGAAAATGCTCAAAACTCATGGAAATTGACAGTTAGTCATGGATTTTAGGCGCGAGCTGATTGCTCCCAATAGGGCCCCCCAATAGGATTGCTCCCAATAGGGCAGCGTCTAAGAGGGGCCCCAGGCTTCAGGTGCCTTTGTTTGGATTTTTCCAGGAGAAAAAATTGTTTGTTTAGAAGATTTGCAATAGAATTAAAGTCATAATTTTATGTGGAAAATGCTCAAAACACATGGAATTGTCAATTAGTCGTAGATTTCAAGCACGGACTGTCTGCTCCCAATAGTACCCCATGCGTTTGAAGGGGCCTCAAGCTTCAAGTGCGTTTGTTTGGATTTTTCCAGGAGAAAAAATTGCTTGTTTTGAGGTTTTGCCATGGAAAGTGATCATTTTCAGTGGAAAATGCTCAAAACTCATGGAAATTGACAGTTAGTCATGGATTTTAGGCGCGGGCTGATTGCTCCCAATAGGGCCCCCTAATAGGATTGCTCCCTATAGGGCCGCGTCTAAGAGGGCCCCAGGTTTCAGGTGCCTTTGTTTGGATTTTCCCAGGAGAAAAAATTGTTTATTTAGAAGAGTTGCAATAGAATTAAAGTCATAATTTTGAGTGGAAAATACTCAAAACTCATGGAATTGTCAATTATTCGTGGATTTCAAGCACGGACTGTCTGCTCCCAATAGTACCCCATGCGTTTGAAGGGGCCTCAAGCTTCAAGTGCGTTTGTTGAGATTTTTCCAGGAGAAAAAATTGCTTGTTTTGAGGTTTTGCCATGGAAAGTAATCATTTTGAGTGGAAAATGCTCAAAACTCATGGAAATTGACAGTTAGTCATGGATTTTAGGCGCGGGCTGATTACTCCCAATAGGGCCCCCTAATAGGATTGCTCCCTATACGGCCGTGTCTAAGAGGGCACCAGATTTCAGGTGCCTTTGTTTGGATTTTCCCAGGAGAAAAAATTGCTTATTTAGAAGAGTTGCAATAGAATTAAAGTCATAATTTTGAGTGGAAAATACTCAAAAATTATGAAATCGTCAATTAGTCGTGGATTTCAAGCACGGGCTGTCTGATCCCAATAGGGCCCCATGTGTCTGAGCGGGCCCCCAGGCGCCTTTTTTTGGATTTGTTTCAGGTGAAAAAATTGGGACATTAAAAAAAAGTATGTTTTTTCGTATGTACAAGGTGCAAAGTTTCAAAATATATTAGTTTCTTTCCTCCGTAATGCTTCATCAAAACATGCAGCATATTTCGTGTAGTTCCACCGCAGTCATCACTTTTTCTGAGATCGGAGAGTTTTCTTCAAGGTCGTGTGTCCCCTAAAGAAAGTGGGGTGTTAGATAAGGAGTAACAAAAGGATGGGCATTATATGGCTCAAGTTCCACGTTGGGAACAAGAACAGGGGGGTTGACCTTGGGAAAATGACCGGGAGCACCGTTCTTCTTCCCTGCAGTGTTATCTTGTCTTGCAACAGTGGTCAGAATTTTGTTAGTTTAATGAAAGAAAAAAGCCTTCTCCCTAATAAAACAGCCCTGGAAGTTAGGTGAGCAATCAAACTTTTTTTCTCTAATGCCTGAACTTACTTTTTAGCCCTAAGTTTACAAACCAAACTGTTTCAAAGAGTCGGCAAAGTAGTAAAATGTGGGGCAAAGTGAAATGTTTAAGATCACTTACTTTTTTCAATATGAACAAATTGGAATTTTGTTCTAAAATTTATGGCTCATAAACTAGGAACAATATATTTTATAATAAAACTTGCACTGAAACATTATTTTTAATTTTTGGCTATAACTTTGCATATTCAAAAACAGGTCGACATTTTTACTTTTTTTTCTATGGGGCAAAGTGAAAATTGAAAATTTTTCGAATGAAGTTTTTATTTTTATTAAAGATATCTTTGATCAAATTGAATAAGCAAATAAAAGAATGAATGAATAAAAAAAAGGAAAGGAAAAAATATGCAAATAAAAAGTTAATTAGTTAATATACGAGAAAAATTAAATGAGTGAATAAAAAAAATTAATTTGAATTCTGAAATTTTGAATTCAAATTATGTGTTTCGCGCTATCACGAGTTGCGACACGACCTTACTCATTGGAGTTAGAAACGGCTCCTGTCCCCCCAAGGTCCCAAGCCTGCCCCTCCTCCTGGGAGATTACGCGTGCATACTTGTGTGTGTGTGTGTAAAACGTGTGTGTATGCACGTAGGCGTGTGTAGGACATGGACGCCAGTGACCAGAAGAAGCAGATTCCTGGGGAAAGTGCTCAGGAACAGAGGAGCCGTGACTGCAGAGGACGGTGGGAGGTAGTGCTGCGGAGGAAGGCCTGGGGGGGGGGATAAAATCAGAGTAAGATCAAGGACAGTCAAATGAGAACAATAAGCAATCGTGATTGCTCAATAGTGAATGAATAAGAAAATAAATGAATTTAATGGATAAATAAGGTAACTATTAAATGAAAGAATGTAAATGAAATAATTAATAAATAAGTACGCAAATGACTTTATGAAGTATTGAACAAGTCGACGAAATGAGCTATTTCACTTTGCCGCATCTACTTTGCCCCGCATGCACTTTAATAATTGTACAAATTATTTTAAACAAAAAATACGCTTAATATTAAACAAATAAATACTTTGCCGAATATTAGTAGATCTCAATTAATATTTAAAACGTTAATAACAAGAACTTTATCATCTAATAATAACAAAAATAATTTTTGACTTACAGCAAAATATTATAATATGAGTATATCAATTTTTGAAATTTGCTTTCATCATATTCATATTCTTTGATTTTTAGGGGTAACTTTATCTGTACTGAAATAGACTACATGTGTTACTTCTATACAGTTAAAATATTACCAGATAGGTGGCGCAAAGAGCGGAGTAAATATTTCACCACTTCACTTTGCCCCACATTCCCCTACTTCTTTTTGACGCAATGCTCGTACGCATCATTTTTCTTTTTTTTCTTTTTTTTTTTTTTTTGCGCACCAAAGTAAATTTTTGTAGTTTGCTTTCAACTGTCGCGTCTCGCGTAGGGTGCTCAAGTAATTATATCATATTAAGCCAAAATTTGTGTTCCTTGAATAGAAAGGCACGAGTTTTCCTAACAGAAGTTTCTTATGTTCGCAAATGTTTTTCCCCGTTTCTGAGTTAACGTAATGAGGTTGTTTTGGTCAAGTTGATACATCGTGCGCAGATCAAGTTGATACCGAGTAATACTTAGACTCAAAATTTTTAAGGGTTATTTCCTTTTATCAGAAATGCTTAGAAATGACTCCTTCCCCCCCAAAAAAAAGAGCATCTGTCAGTCACATTTGAATTTCGACGGCTTGAATTCAAATTATGTTTTAGCAATCAGGAATTGCGATAAGACCCTACTTGTTAGGTTTCTTGTTTTTACAAATAAAATGGAATGGTCAAGAAATTTGCACCCGTCACCTTATAACTGGTGATTTTCTAGAATTGGTAACACGAGGCATATCCACAAAAAAGAAATGGTGATTAGGATGCAGTAGTACAAATGAAGAATTTATAACCGATATCCACCAGTAAGTATACTTATCATAAAGATTATTTGCAGCGTATAACGTTAATATATTTTAATTTCTTATCAGTCTTAAATGATGTGATAGGTAGACAGAGTACCAAGTACGTACCGAGTACCCGATACCACACTAATTACTGCTATTCTTTAACCACTATTCTAGAAAAATTTATATAATTATTGTACATTACTAATTCTCGTGGGCATGTTCTACGTAATACATTGTTTTAAGCAGCTCCCCCCCCCCTCCCCAAGGCCATAGCGAGAGGAGGGGAGGTCAGGGTGTCAGACCCCCCACTCAAAATTTTAAAAATCTTGCATGCTATAAAAAGCTGTCAAAAAATTTTCACACTTCAACTCGAAAAAAATTAAAGATGTCCCCCCCTCCCAATATTACCAAAGATCGTCTAAATTTCCGTTTTAAAGGCTTCAATTTCAAAAAAATCTCCGCTGAAGCGCCCCCGAAAATTAGCGAAGAAGCGCCCACAAACCCCTCACTATCATTACCGAAGATGTTCTAAAACATGCGTTTTAAAACTAACTTCAAAATTTTTTGCAGGAATATCTCACTGCCCCCCTTTTTGTTTCACCAAAATCATTAAACATTGTCTTTAATTTAGTTTTTATGGCTTACATTTCTAAAATTTTCCGGAGGAGGGCTTCCGAAAACTCCTCCCCCTAACAGCATTGAAAGTCAACCAAAATTACGTTTTCGGAGCTTCAATTGGGAAAGATTGCCAGTCCCCTTAACGTTACCAAAGATGATCTTACAATCGTATTCTGAAGATTTCAGTTTCAAAAAAAATTCCCGAAGATCGACATCGAATCTCTCTCTTTCCTAACGTTACCAAAGATCGTTTAAAACTCCGTTTTTGCAACTATAATTTCGGAAATTTTCGGGGGAGAGCCGCCGAAACCCCTTTTTCGTAGCATAATAGGTGATAATTGACAATTACATTTTAAAGGATACAATTTCAAAAAGGACCAAGGGAGCGCCCCTGAACCTCTATTTACATTATCAAAAGTTGTCTAAAATGCATTTTTAAAACTACAAATAAAGAAAATTTTCGTTGTCGGGCCCTGGAATCTCTCTTCCCCATAACATCACCAAATATCTTCTGAAACTGCGTTTTTAGAGCTATAATTAAAAAAAAAATTCGGTTGGTGAGCCCCTGAACCGCCTTTTTATTAACATTAGAGATATAACAATATATATTGCGGTTTTACAATAATCTTCATACCTCTTATGCTTCTAATATTACCAAAGATCGTCAAAAATGCATTTTCAAGACTGCAAATCCTTAAACTTTCTGGGGCAGAAGCCGCTGTATTAAAAACACTTATGATATAAAAAAAAGAGGCCTTCAATTTCATACACATCCTATTTATTTTTTGACTTCAGAATCGCCCTGAGAGTCGGATCATGCCACGGCAGCAACTTCTAACACTTACCACTGGTCCAAAGGAGGGTTTTAATCCTTTTGACAAGATCAAAGCTAGACGAAAATTAGGTTTTTACGATCTTAATTTTGGAACATTTTCGAATCAGAGTCCCCACAATCCCTGCTATCCTCCCAAAAATCACTTAAAAGTGCATTTTCAGAATTTTGATTTTGAAAATTTGCGGAAGGACAGCAGCTGCTTTACCACCCCTTATGCCGTTACCAAAGAGAACTTTACAATGTGTTTTAAAAAGGGAAAACTAACTTTCCATCTCCTTACCGTAAACTGACCCAAAGAAGATTTGGAATGGTGTTTTTAGTCTTATTGTTAATAACTTGAAATCCCCTCGAACCTCTTCTCTTCTCCACCAGCATCATCAATCGTAGACCTTATAACTTCAAAAAATTTCCGAGTTAGAGCAACCACATCTACCTCTAACCATCTATGCCCCTAACATTTCAACATGCTTCTCAAAATTGCGTTTTTAAAACTTCAATAACAAAATTTCCCGGGGTCAGCCCCAAATGCGTTTTTAGGACTCAAAAATTTCCTGGGGAGCGTCCACAAACCAAACCCTTTTCCCTGTGTTTCTACCAAATATAGCCTGAAATTGCGTTTTAAAAAATGTCTTTTGAAATTGCGTCTAAAATGAGATATCAAACCCAATGTCAGTTTTACAAAATATCAAAAATACTTCTGGGTCTGCTTCTTTCTTATAAACAATAATTTAGGTGCTCCTGACCTTCAAAGCTCATGAGAAGTGATTGTTGGTTCATATTGTTATTTCATGTTCTAATTTGAGGGCCAATTAAAGTCCTCATGCCATTGGTATCTTTTTCACAATTGCGACATTTAAGACACCACACATCATTTTCTGTACCAACAAAACTTGTACATTATTGAATTTTGATTAAATGATATAATAATAATAAATTATTTGGAAAGTAAGAAAAAAAATCATTAAAAAAAAAAGCCTTCAAGACGGCCGAGAAGATAACCAGCAGTAACAGTGCATTTTTTTAAATAGTATAAAATATTTAATATAGTTTGGAAATTTTTGGAATAATGAGTGATAATCATTACTAAGGATCGCATTAAAACTTTATATTTGATATCCTAAAGGTATAAATAAAGATTCTCGATCCTGTTGGGGAAAAAAAAAAATCAGGACTGTAATTGCTAAGGGGGCACCTAGGCATATCAAAATGACCGTTACGTAACGTGTCAGAAGTTATTTATCAAATTCGTACTCCAGTTACATTTCGTTCTCCAGCTGAGCTTTAATTAGGCTATGATGTGCGCAAAATTAGAAACGCTTGTATCTGTCTAATATTAATTGAGCAAATTGTAACGAACTTCATCTTCTACAGAAGAAATGCTCTTTTCGATGACGTAAAATATTAAGGAGTGCGTATGTCAATTTTAAAAAACCAATTTTTGATATTTATATGTAATTACACTAGTGGCGCAATCAGAGGGGGGGGGGATCACAACCTCCCCCTCAGAGTGCTGAGTTGAATTTTTTAAAACTATTTTTTATTATTGAACTATTTTTTATTATTGAAGCGAAGAAAAGAACACGTCTTGGGAAAACACAGTGATTGTTAAAAGAAAAAAATAATGATGGGAAAAAATCTAAATTTCTCTTTAAAAGAAATCTTTGAATTAAAAAAATTCAACAGTATAGCTTACTGTTCTTATCTTTCCCTCTTAAGTTTTAAAACTGCCACTTTTCTGAAGCCCCTCCCCCCCCTCACACACACACACACCGAAAGCATTATGGAGAGAAGAGCGAGCATCTAAGAAATTCCGTTTTTGAAAATCTTCAATTTCACAAAAATTCCAGGGGAAAGCCCCCTAACAACATTTAAAATCGCTTAAAACTCCGTTTTTGGAATTTTAATTTCGAAAAATTACTGGCCCTAATGTTGCAAAATATGGTTTTAAAAATCGCGTTTTTAAGACTTGAATTTCAGAAAATATTCGAGCAATGGTCGCTGAACCGCCTTCTTCCAATGTCATAAAAAAATAAGTTTTTAAAATTACACTTAGAAACAGTTTACATGGAATAGCCCCTAAATATACATGATTAAGTTTTTAAGACTATAATTTTGAAACAAATTTCCAGGGGGAGAGGCTCCAGAACCTCTTTTCTGTAAAATTATTTAGCCCGTAACGTTTGTCTACAATTGCGTTTTTGAAACTTCAGTTAAAAAAATTGGGAAGGAGGGAGGAGTAATTGATTTCGATCTATTAAAAGAAAAATCGATTGGAGGCAGTCCCTGAGCTCAATTCTTTACCCTAACGACAATAAATATGGGCTATAATCGCGTTTTTAAGGCATCTATTTCAACAGCTTTCCGCTGAGACCCCTGCACGTTTTGCCCCCTATCATCAGCAAAGTCTAAAATTGCGTTTTTAAAACTACAAGTTTCAAAATTTTCCCAGGGGTAGCTCCCGGACCCTCTCCATTTCTTTATCTTCCCTATCGGATCAGAGGTTTCCCCCCCTTCTCTCTTTTTTTGCCAATCACCCCCCCCCCCAAAAAAAAAACTTTTCTCTGGTTGCGCCACTGAATTACGCGCATTGGAAAACTGGGTAATGCTGGGATTTTGCTAGAAGATGCCAGAAATCGGGGTCGAATCTCACCCCCTGCACTAACTAAATTACGAAAAAATAGAGAAGACAAAATTTTTCGCTGTACAGTTTTTTTTTTTTTTTTTTGACGGAAATGTCGTTTTTCTCCTTTTAAATAAGGATGTAACCCCCCCCCCCAAAGCTAGTTGATTCAAAAAATTTAAAAAGTTATGATTTTCTACATTGTTAATATTAGTAAACTATATCACTTTTGTCGTATCAATTAGAGGGCCTCCGGATCAAGTTGCGCCTGGGGCCTCAAAATCGCATGATCCGCCACTGGTCTTACTTGCTTCTACCCGCCCATCTTGTAGAGAAGTTTCATGATTTTTTGGCTTTGGATGTCAAAGATTTTGAGCCAGTTTTTAAAATACTGTATAGCATTCTTGCTGTCAGTCAAGATCTAAATACCATTTTTGACAGTGGTGAGGGCGTGATTAAGGGCAGCTTCAATAGCTATGATCTCCGCTCTAAAAACTGAGCGAATACTGAGTTTCGAATACTGAGCCTACATTCATTCTCATTATCGTTAATGAAAACACCACTCTCGGTCTTACCGTTTTCAAGTTTGCTGCCATCAGTATGTACAGGGTGTTCCGTTTCAACCTGCAAGACCTCTATTTTCGAAGCCGTTAGTCCTAAGTGCATACTTCCAATTGCAAAACTGTTCGAAATCATATGCGGAGTTAAGATATTGAAAGTTTGAGGCAAAAATAAAAATTAGTCAAAAAATACAAAATGTAACTTTTATCCGATCCCTAGGTCCCCTAACTTGTATTTCGGGAAATAATTTCCACTGAAAACTTTTATTGACATAAAAAACTTGACACTTGTGTGACCAAAACGCAAGGAGATATTCGAGTTTAAAGTTTTAAGGGACCATACAGAATATGAGATTGGAACTTATCGCCCTTTCAGAAGAATGACAGGTTGTCAAGGTTAAAAATCAAGGCTATTCAAAAATTCATGCAAATGTTATGCCGTGATACGCAAAAACACTCTGCGAAACCTCGAATAGTTTGAAAAACCACACTCTCTATGCACAAATATCGTTTTAAACACTTGTTAACCGTTCTATTTTCCCCCCAAAAGGTGTCATTAACGAATAGATTAAAGTGGTGTAAGTCGCAAAACGCTGCTTTTCATATCTTGGTGAATATTGGTCGTACGAACTTCAAACTTTTTGTGTTGGATTTGGTTTTCAATGAAGATTTTTTCCCAAACTATAAGTTAGGAGTCCTGGGGACCGTATAAAAAGTTAAATTTTCTATTTTTTGACATTTTTATTTTTACTTCAAACTTTCACTATCTTAACTGCGCAACTGATTTTGAACATTTTTGCAATTGGAAGTCAATGGGTCATTCCATGCGAAATGAGCAAATCAGCTGTGGCTGACATGTCACAGATTTCAATGAAAATTTTTATTTAAGTAAACCATGCATATCTATGAGGAAATGCAAAGTATGAAAGTTTAAAAACTGTTTGTTGCTTTGTTATTGAAATTAGAAGTTGATGTTTACGCTAAGCCTAAATTTTCAGAGTTCATTGCTGCCAGTTTGTGACTCAATAACTCCATAAGTTATAAACGTACACTTAAAAAATAAATATTTCCGCATTCTATAAACAAATCTCTATTGAGAAAGAGCAAAATAAAATTTACTCGGATCTTTCTTTGAATCTGAGATATTAACAAAGATTGAAATTTTGCCAATTTACTTCAGATTTTAAATCGCTCTTCTAGCTCTTTTAATGAAAAAATAACAGTAAAAATGATTCAGATTGAAAAACTATCTATAAGTAACTATCTGCTCTAATTTAGTAACTGTTTGTGAATTTCTTGATGACGAAATTGTACTTAAAAAAATCGAAAACTTCCAAAAATTTCATTTTTTCCTCTATTTCAGATGTTTTTTTGAAAATGAGGGAATGCTCTAAATTTACTCAATTTTTTTACATAATATATTGAAGTATCTCTTAGATGCTACTAAATTTTAATCATTGGTATCAGCGTATTTTTGTTACTAGAGTAACTTGAACTAAGGTAAAATTTCATTAGTTATTTCTTTTTATTTTGTAAGTTTAGCAAAACTAACCATTTCTTACGTGTTTCATTTTCTCAAAAGCATGTTTATGAAGTACATGCCGAAATGTACATTTTTTTAATTGAAATAAATGTCAATTTTACTTTTGTATCATTTAGTCGTTTATCAAGTTCTTTGAATCCTCGAAATTTCACATAAGGGTCAATCCATACAGGTTCCACTCAGTATAAACTACTCATTCATGTCCAAATATTTCTAAGTTATCAAATTAAAATAATTATTTTGAAAATTACAATATGCTTTTTCAGTATAATGTATTATATAGGGCACAATATACGTAATTTAAGAAGGTGCCATGAAGTTTTTACACTTTTTATTTCTGTTTTAGTGTGTGAATTGACCAGCGAAATTGCTTAATTTCAAAGACCTGTATCTTTTTTACAAACCAAATACAAAAAACAATATGTATAACATGTATAGTATTTGAATGGAATATTCAATTGGCCAGGAAATTTTATTTTTAATTCAATCCCCTTTTGGTTTATAGGGGTCTAAAGATGTCATTTTTGTCATTTTTCCGAATTTTGAGGGGCTGTAATCTATAAAGGGTACACAAACACACAGCAACAGTTACATACTTTTTTTAGCATGGTTCTAGTGATTAGTTTTTGCCGTATTTCATTTTGTGTTTCCGTCCCCTACGTGAGTTTCCCCCTTTGAAATGAGTAAAATTTTTACATTTGGTCTTGAACTTTAACCTGTTGCCATTATTTTAATTATTAACGTACAGCTACGTAACTCAGCATGTAAGACTATCAACTTATGCACTTTAACATTAAATCGTTAAATTAACGGTCATAAATGTAATTCAAATAGATTTTGGCCAAAATGCAAAGGTCTAAAAGTCCCATTTTTGACTACGAAAATCACTTTTGATGACCTCCAAAAAAATCAAAGTTGAGAGAAAAAATAAAAGAGGTTTTAAACATCTTTCATATGCATCTTTTTGGGATATGAATTTCAAAAAAATTAAAAATGGTCGAGCGCAACCATCCGTCGAACCTGTATGGATTGACCCATAAAACAGAAAGAAAATGCTATTTTTCTGAATTTTATTTTACGTTTGGAAATCAAAAACCAATTTCGAGTTTCTTCAAGCAAATAGTAAAAACACAACTCTGTATTCTTGAAAATTTTTAAAGTTGTCTGAATTTTCCCTCATTTGAATTTTTGTGTGTACGTGAAGGGGAAAATCATCATTTTACAAAATGTCACTAAGTTTAAAACTGATTTTGAAGACAAATGAGTTAAAATACAACTTCAAAAGTAAGGTATTTTTTTTATGATACTTAGCACATTATTGGGTATTAATTTCATCAAAGCTAATGCATTCCTTAAAGATTGATATTAAAAAAATAAAAAGCTTAATTATGAGAAAATTGAAATATTTTCAGTTTTTGAGACTCGGTTAAAAGTTAACTACAATAACTTTGAAAATTTTACTGATATCAGATTGATTACCCTACTCCATAGATTGCAAAAACATATAACTTTTATGTTTTCATTAAAAAGTTAATAAGAAACAAGCCTTCAAAAGTGCAACATTTAGCATTTATGAGAATGCTGTTCAATTTGACCAATTTTCAATCGCATGTAACTATTTAAATGAAAAGTTTTAAGCAAAAATATTTTAAATATTTTTATATAGGCATAAAAGGAACCTGTATACCAAATTTCATAAAAATCTGTTACCATGCGGCCACCACTTTTTTGCGAATTTTGCTGATTTCACATGGAATGACTCATCTAGGACTAACGGTTGCGAAAATAGGGGTTTTGCAGGTTGAAACGGATCACCCTCTATATGACCAATGCTTCAGATGGGATGTATTTAACCAGGGGTGCCCTCCTGGGGGGGGGGGGTCATGGCACAGACTGTGCCGTTGAATTTTTTTGAAGGTTGTTTTGAGGGGTATTTTTTCTCATTTTTTTGGGGGGGGGGGTGCGCTTTTTCTTTTAGGGGGGCATCCCTGCGTCAACAACCTCTAAAGCCAGCTGTTTTAAACCGGTCCACCTGCTTATTGACAAGAGACTTCAAAATGTCACTGAAAATAAAATTTTCCTTGGAAACAGTGGAAGGCAAGCAGTCCAAGGTGGTCCCAGGAACAAGCTTAATGTTAATAAAGCCCTCTTTCCGAACATATTCCAGTGGGTGGCTCTCTTTAGACGTTGGTTGCTCGACCAATTTAAAAAAAAATTTAGAAGTCCTATTAAAATTTCAAGGCCTGTCAATAGATTAAAATATTTAAAAGAACAGATCCTAAGTCGCATGGTCAGAGGTACAATGTCTGCTTCGAAAACGACCACTTCACTAGGACATCTGTTCCTTAGCCCTGTGATAATACATACCGTCGCCTCAGAGCAACAGTAGGTTATCTTAGTGTTATTCTTGCGAATAGATGTCTTACTGGTTCTCTGAGGCGACAATATACTTTTCATACAATTATGTTATTTGTGGAGTAACTTTCGAATTACATTAATTCTTTCTTTTTCTTTCCAGCAACGACCGGGAATCTGAAGTTTTTGAAACTGTATGGTTTTAAATACCAGACATTGAACTCTTCATTGAAACAGACTAGCATCCTGATGCTCCTATCTCAATTTAGAGTATTTTGAATGCAATTTTGTAGTTTTTGATATTGTAATGAGCAGTTGTTCTTCCTTGACTGATACAGTGAACTGAAAAGAAGACTGCAGTGGATATGTGATAGGCTAGAGGCATCGAGCACAGAAACTGATTCAGGATATTCAATTCGTAAATTTGGGCTGAAGAAACATGCCATGCTCTGTATTTCTCAAAGCTGTTTTCTGAACTAGAAATGCATTAACTGGCAAGAAGTTGCAGTTCAATTCTTTTGTAGAAATTGATCATCATCATTTTTTTAAAAAAGATTTGCACCATAATATTTATATTCACTCAAATTTTGGCAAAAACGATTCCTCTTTATCTTTATTTCAAAGACATTTTTTTTTTATAAAGTAAGCCTAAAAGATTGCTGAAAAATTCCTTCTGACTGAAACCATCTTTGTTTACAGTTTTTTTTTCAAAGGAATTTTGTGTATTAAAGAGGCATTGAAAAGGATTTTGAAAATCCTTTTGTCTGAAAAACCATAGTCCACTTAAGTTTGTTCTGAAAAAAAAAATCTTTCTTTTTTTTTTGAGTCTTACACTTGACAGAGAATTTGAGAATCCATTTTGAGGAAAAACTATATTCCTGTGAAGTTTCATCAAAGAATTTTTTTCCAGTGCTAAAAAAAGACTGGAAAATGCAGTCTGGCAATGAACCATGTTCCTCTGATGTTCTGTCTGAGGAATTGTCTCATTCAGGGACACCAAAGAAGCTTTTGAAAATCCATTCTAGTGAAAAACTTTATTCCTGCGAGGTTTGTTCTACAAAATTCCCTCAGTCAAGAAACCTGAAAAGACACATGAAGGTTCATTCTAATGAAAAATCATACTCCTGTAAAATTTGTTCTAAGATTTTTTCTCAATTAGGAACACTGAACTCGCACATAAAAATTCATTCTGAAGAAAAACCATATTCGTGCGAAATTTGTTCTAAAGAATTTTCTCAACTGGGGTACCTGAAAAAACACTGTAGAATCCATACCGGCGAAACACCATTTGCCTGTAAAATTTGTTCGAAGGAATTTTCTCTTCGAGCAACCCTGAAAGCTCACATGAGAACACATACTGGGGAAAAACCGTATTCCTGTGATGTTTGCTCTAAAGGCTTCACTCAACTGTCGAACCTAAAAGTTCACCTGAGAGTTCATTCTGGCGACAAACCCTATTCCTGTGAAGTTTGCTCTAGGAATTTTTCACAAGCAGCAAAGCTGAAACGTCATCTAAAAGTTCATTCAGGAAGATAACCATAAAGAAGTTTGTTCTTAGGGATTTTCTGAATCAGGATCAATAGCCGCGTTTGCATGAGACTTGTGTACCTCGCATTTCTCCGCTCCAACTCCGAAAAAAAAAAAAAAAAAAAAAAACCCGGATGGAAAACACCGTTCACATGCAAAAAGAACTTGTATCCTGCGCCCAAAACAGTGGCTTCACCCAGCATCCGTTGAGTCTATACCCAGCTAGTAAACAAATTCTCTTTGCAAAGTGCATTCTGGGTAAAAACTCGGCTTTGACTTCAGTCAATAGCAGGAGGAAGAAAGACTCCACATCTACCCGGGAAATAACCGGGATGTGGTTAAAAGTAAGTTTTTTTTCCGGAGGTAAAAAAGCTCCATGTAAACGCGGCTAATGAAGAAGGACTTAAAAATCCATTCTGACAAAAAAAAAAAAAACATATGATAATATATTCTAATAAACTACTTATCTGAGGTTTGTTTGTATCAATTTTTCATCCAACAAAACTGAAAGAAAGCTTGATAATTTGTTTTGGCAAACATCTTTTTTTTCTTTTCGAAATATTTTTGAAGCCATTTCTCTGCAATAGAAACTAAATTTTCATTTTAAAATCGTATAGAAACCCGCAATATTGAAATTTTGATGTAAGACATTTTGCTGTCTCTCAAGCATTTACAAGATACATGGGAATCTAATTCAAAAATCACCTGTCATGATATGACGGATGCAAAAATCTTCATCATTCATTGCTATTTCATTCATATGGTTATTAGACCATAGTAACTTGGTGACTATGGTGGTGAAACTGTATCATATTGACTTTTTCGTTTGATGTGTATTGTGTAATTTACAACGGGGGGGTTTAAAGTTACATTAAGATCACGCTCGCCTGTTTGGCCTGTATCTACAAATTCAGACAATAATTGCAAAAAGCAATAAATTTTTATATCCAACAAAAAACTTATAATAAGAAATCAGGAGTAAAACAAAATCCCATTTTTTAGCCCTGTCAAGGTATTTATCCCTAAATTAGTAATAGGTTGCAACAAAGTCTTTTTGATGTAACAATTTTTATTGCATTTATAATAATAACTAGAAAATCGCCCTTCAAGGTATGACGGGTGAAAATTGCTTCTACATTTGAACGAAGCCATTGCCTGTTTGGTGATATTTTGATAGTTGAAATTGTAACCCCAACTCTCCAGTGGATAAAGCATAAACTCCAGTAGGTAGCGTTCATTGTTGGTCACTTTTTTGTTTCTTCATTCTCCTAAAATGACTTTCTTACCAATAAAACAGTTAAGTTGCCGGATCCAGTTCAGTCTTGTCACAATAGAGCCTTTCCGTGCATGTTTAACATTACCAAAATATAAATCATCATGCCGTGACGCGAGTTTCATTGCTGAAACTCGCGGGTTACTCGATCATTATGGATATATGAGGATAATACCGAATTATGAATTATCTAAAACAAAAATTTATAGTTTAATAGCTATTTCTACATAATTCAACCTTTCGCTATATCTTTTTCCGCATATTAAGATTATTTATGAGTGAGTGTAATGTATTACAATCATTTTTCGATAACTCAAAGCCCCAATAGACCGACTAAAACGTTCGAATTATTTGAAGTTCCCACAACAGTCTCAAGAGTTCGGAACCCAAGAAAAACTTCGAGACAAAGGAATTTTCGAGTTTTAAAATTCGAGCTATACAGATCCGACTGTCTATACTCAAGAATGAAGGATAGAAAATTTCAGGTGAATAAATTATGCTTTACAAGAGCGGAAGATTCTGTGTTTGAAAAGTTTTCATTTAAATGACCGCTCCTTTTCTTGACTGTAGAAATGTTGACAGTAGTATTATTTGATCTGATTAATAAAATCGTTGAAGACACCTGCATATTTTTGCTTCTTTCATGCCTAAAGTTATTTGTTTAACATGCAATGTTTCACAAGCACATGAACGGTATATCCATACACATATATGAATAATACAAGCATTGTCAAAAGTTTTGAAACAATATGGTTTATCCTTCCTAACTTTTCCATAACTAGAATTTGCATACTCAGTAGCAGAAACGTATGTCGTAGATTCTTGAGAAAGTCTACAGACTATTTCTTAGTTGGAAGGGAAAAAGCCTTAATCTTTTGGAAAAAAAAAAATCTTAAAGCCAGCAAAGATTATTTTCTAGGACATAATTCGCAGATAGCATGTACTTTTTTTTTCTTTTTTTAAAAGTTTAGTATATTTCTAAGCATTTCTCGGTGCTTATTTTGATTTTTCAATTGAGCTAATGTAGGCATATCTTATGGATTATCTTTGAAATTTCCATTTGCGTCGCAGACTGCAGAAAGAAATTCTGCCGTTCCAGTCGTCCTACTCAATCTCATGGAAACCTACGTTCATTTGTGCAATCTTGCAATAATTTGATGAGATATATAATAGTTTCGTTTTCGGAGTTACTCAACAAAGAAACAAGCTAAGAAGTAGCTACTTTTTAACTCCTCAAAAGTTAAATTGCAGCACCAAGAAAGAATGTGCGTAGTATCAGGAAAATAGCAGGAGCGATAGTGGTCAGATGGATACAGCAGGTGAAATTTTTTGTTTTTTTCATGGATTTCCGTCTTTGAAAAACATTTGAAAGTGGTGTGACAGAACAAAATAAAAGTAATAAGTAATGAGGGAATGAGTAAAATCATGCGGAGGGAGAGGGGGGGGACATTAAGATATCTGTTTCCTCTTTAATTTTTGTATGTTGTGATCATATTTAAGAGAGAAAAAAAATTATTTGCCTGTAACCTAGTTAATGAACGATTTGAAAAAACATGCAGTTTTGAAAATTGGCACACACGTACAGAAGGGCTCCTGATTAACATACGAAATGCACTCGGTAATGGGGGGGGGGGGGGGGGTAGCTCGTGCCGTCGTCTTGGAATTTATTTTATTATTATTTTTTTTAGCAATCACATTGCTTATTGTTCTCATTTGACTGTTTTGAATTCCTATGATTTTATTTGCCCCCGCCTCCCTCTGCAGCACCACCGTCGACCGGCCCCTCCCGAGGCTGTTCCTCTAGCGAGCAAAGTCTCCAGATTGCGCCCATATCCAACATATACACACGTGCACACATACACACACACACACTCTCTTGATTGCGAAAAACATAATTTAAATTCTAGATGTCAAAATTCAATTTTTTTCCCTCTGTTGCCGTCTTATATCTAAAAAACTATTAATTTTCGAGTAGAAATGTTAATCCGTAAGTGAATGAGCGCAAAATTATCTCTTGAATGCTTTGACTGTAGCTAAAATAGATTCTGAGACATTTTATTTCAAAATTCATACAAAAAGAAATGCATCTTCTTCCTCAGTCGGTTGCTCTGTTCAAACACCCCTGAGATCCCAGCCATGCAGTGACGTCATGTCAGCCTGCCACAATTCTCAAGTAACAGCCAATCAAAGCATTTGGCAAAAATAGGATTTAGCTTTTCTAGGGAAGATTTTCTCTCTTTAGGTTCCTCGCTAGCTTTAAAAAAGTTGTTTACGTTGCCTAGGCAAGCTTCTTATTTTACTTCTACTCCGAAAGTTCCGGCTATAAAATTTAAATTTGCTTTCAAAGCTTAGAAAGAGCCCAGCGTAGGGTATTGAAACGTGAACTGTGTATCGCACCGATAGTGTTTGTTTTATTTCTATTTGAAACTCAATTTTTGTATTTCCTTGTGTGCATTTTTGTGCGTCAATATTAATCAGATGAAATTCAAATGTAATCAAATGAGATTATGAAACGAAGTTTCCATTAAATCACACAAGTGAGCGAGATTTTACTTTATTCTCTACAAAAAAACTTCACGTTTGAAATGCTCATCAAAACACGTAAGTCTTGTTGAATTATTTTATAAAACTTTTTAATTTGTGAAGGAAATTTTTTATATACTCGCAGCCTATTTAGCTTCTAGATGTTTGATTACACTAAATTTTGAGTGCCGAAAATAGATTCGTTTGTTTGATGTGAATAAAATAATTCGCCAAGCAGATTTTACAAGCTCTACAGTAGGTTTTAGTGACTTCCATCTGTATATGGAGATTATTATTTCTTATGAAAGGAGAGTATGAATTTATTGTTCCAGAAAAAAGTTGAAACACTATTTTTACGTACGCCGAGAGTGCTGAATCCAATGATGAAGGTCTAATTTTTTCAGCTTTTCCGTTTTTGATATATACCTCTTTGTTTTCTGTTCTGTAATCTCTTTATGAATTTTATCATTTTTAGAGAAGAAATTAACCAAACAGGCATACTCTTTTTTGGTTCTTCAGTGAACTGAAATAATAGATGAAATTTTTTACATGCACAGATGAAAAAATGCATGCTGAAGTGTGGAGTGTTCATTTCATTTTTTGAAGTGTTTGTGAAAGGTAACTTTAGAATTGAAAAGACTTATCTAGGCACTAATTTGTACTAAGCTGATGAGAATTCTAAATGCTGCAACCAATGTGTCTGTTTGTTTGTGAATAATATTACATTTGTAATATATAACTTAACCGTTCACAAAGCTGTATCAATCAAACTGAGGGAAACAAAATGTAATGAGCATTTTTCAAATTGGAAATGTGTCTTATTTTCAATCCTGCGCACTTAAAAGTTTCATTCTTCCAATTATGAATTTTGAAATGGGCTAGTTTTGCCGCCATTTGTTTTTTTTTTTTTTTTTTTTTTTTTTTGCACGTTTTTGCTGTTAATCTGGAGCAAACTAACAGTTTAAAGGATCAACCTTGGAAAAAACTGACAAATCCGGAAATTAGCGGTTTCCGTATTTTTAATAATTGCAATTTTTACTGTAATTCAAGGAGAACTGCCCCCCCCCCCTCGCCACCAGACTTAGATAAAATGAAAAGCTTTCTGCAAACACAAATCCTAACTGGAAAATTTTCTGCAAATAATTATTTTGCCTAACTCACCCTTGAATGAAGAAATAAATTTATATTAAAATATGAAAGAGACAAAAAAAAATGCTTTAAATCATTTTATTTATTTTTTTACAATATTGTATAGTTTGTGCTTATTTTTCCCCAAATGAAGAAAATGCCAAAACCACTATTTTTTTCACACATGTGCTTTAAAAGGCTTTTGAAAAAAAAAAGATTCAACAGAAATAAACTGGGATTTTTTAAAATTTCCCTTTAAATTTTTTTTTTTTAAAATTAATGTTTAGCAGTTTAAAAAAATTTCTGCAGAAATTAAAATTTTTTGCGAACACTGTTTGCGCGTTCGTCTATATTATGCAAAACTGCCCCCCACTCCTAAAGGAAAAAAATATCATGAAAACCTTCGTCAAAAGAAATATAAAATTATCCCTCAACTAAAGATTTCAATGCTATAGTCTGTTTCTTTCCCCCCCCCCTCCCCTCACACTTAGACAGCCTTGATTAAAGTCGTTAAATGACAGAGAGATAGGGTCGAATTTTGCTAAAGTATGTTGTTTCTTATTTAATCGCTTGGTTAACATGGTTGACAAAAACCCGGGTTTTAAAAAAAAAACCATGGACCCAGGGTTTTTAGGGTTTTTTAAATAAAAACCCAACTAAAGCTGGGGTTTTTTAAAAAGAGATGTGGTTTTTTTTGTCTTTTTTTTAGGGAAAATGTGGGGTACTTGTTAAGGATATGGACAAAGCACAAAAATTGTCTTGGAGTAAAAAAAGCTGGAAAACTAGTTAAAATTCAGCGTTTTCTGAAGAAAAGTATAAAAGATGATGAAACCCAAGAATGGTGAAGTTTCAGATTTTTTAGTTTCCATGATTACCAGCAGTTAAGGCAAAGTTACTTCTCAAGTGATAAAATCTATTGTTCGTTTTTAATTATGACATTAAATTTTTTTTTTTGCATTTTATTTATTGTATTTCATTTTGTTATGCAAAACTACTGTAGAACCTCAAGTAGTTTAAATCCCTTTTTACTGAATTCCAGCTTAATTACGACATTTCTTTGAACTTTATGTTGCCTGTTTTTCTATTTCTGTGTACAGTGTAAGAAATATTAAACTTTTTTGTAAGATAATGGAAATACTGTACATCCTATTCTGTTTTCTGTCTGACCGTTTGAGAAGCCTGTTAATTTCTAAAAAATATACTTTGTTTATTTGATATTTGTGACATATTGGTTTGCAGAAAATAATTCACATGAAAGCCTTTTAGCTAGAGTAGTATCCTCTGTACAATCTACAAATATTGAGAAAAATCAGATATGACAGGACTTAGTCAAGATAATTTGAGTTATTTATTGACCAGTTAAAGAAAAGTTTTATTTTTTTAATGCTGTCAAGAGTTAAAAAATACTATTAAAGTTAAAAATTCATTTTTTTTATGTTCATTGTCTGTGGTAAAGAACAAATAAAAAATAAGTTTAAATTGTGAAAGTATTTAAATTAATAAATTTTTTAAAAAACTTCTCGGAAAATTCAAAAAACCCAAAGGTGGGCTAAATAATGGTTTTTTTAAATGGGTTTTTTCAAAAAAAAAAAAAAGCATTGGGTCCAATCCGGCCAACCCTGGTTGAAAGAGTTGAAATAAAATCAGCAACTTGTCCAGATTTTGGAGTGTGGTTCAGAAATTTTTTTGGAACATTCTTTTCTCGAATAAGTTTGATCCTCCAGGTTTTTGGACTACATTGTTGAAGTTTAAGCGAATATGGTGGTAATTATTTCACTGAAAGTTTATAACTTTTTAATTCACGCATTAAGACAATCATTGAATGTTTTTAACACCTGCTATGAAACAATTTATCGGTGCTGCAGAGGCCCCTGGTCCATTCTGAAATAGGAATCGGACATCAAGGACGCTCAAAAAAAAAGGAATAAGCAATCATGATTCTCAAAAAATATTAATATATACAGTCGACGATCATTATAACGACCACACATTATAAAGACCGTCCCATTATAACGACCAGTGGTAGAAGTCCCAACTTTGTTCCTATAAACTCTATGTTAATTTGCTTTCGTTATAACGACCTTTCTGTATCGTTTAATCCAATACAGCGACCGAATCAGCGGACGCTATTTCTTGTGTTCTTTCCAATAAAACAAATTTGTAGCTTAAAATGACATTGATTATTGTTTACGGACATCTGCCTGAAGTTTTCAATGTCAAATCCAACTTTAAGAGGGGGTGGGGGGGGGGGAGATTACCATTCACCACAGCTAGCACAGAAAAAATAATGGGAGGAAAATTCGAGAAAACTCCAGATTCCTAAGAAAAGGGAGTTGACAGATGTGTTGGTAGTTTGGTGTTTGAATCTACTATTTTTAAAGATTTGGGGTTCTCGGGGGACTTTTAAATGTTTCTTTGGAAAGCAAGAAAAACACAATTTATCACCTATATCTGAAACAGAAAATAATGTTTTGCAAAAATCACGTCTGCTAAAAAAGCAGACCTCTGTTTCTGGTTTTATCTTCAGAAATTGTTGTGGTAGTAGTAGTAGATCTGAAAGTGTGTAACATTTTCCTCCCTATATTTTCTACTTTAAAACTTGTTTAATATTCTGTCATAATATTTTGCACACTACTTTTCTAAAAATTCCTATGATAAAAAACATTTGGGCATTTACTTGGGCATGCATGATGACGGTGTACATTTTTTAAATTTATACCTCTTATAACGACCACTCGTTATAAAGACCTTTTTCTCTAGGACGGAGATGGTCGTTATATCGAGCGTTGACTGTATATATGTATATATATATATATATATATATATATATATATATATATATATATATATGGGTACGTCCACCGTTACTCTTGTGACCATCAGAGAAAATTTGTGTGGTTATTTCCAATTATTATGTCACATTATACATTTAGGTTAAAATTCAGGATTATTTCAGAAAGTCATGTGTGTTTTGCTTAAAAAAACATATTTGAATTATAATTTAAGAAATTTTGCTTCCCTTGGGAGAAGATTAAACATTTGTTACTCTTGTGACCAATGGAAAAGGCAAATTTCAAATTTTAAGTTTGAGCTACAAGTCCTGTGAATTGTACAGGAATAATAGATTGAAATTCAGAGATTTACCAAAGGTATTATTGCTCTTGAAAAGGATAGTAGCAAAAAAGTTATCTGATTACAAGTTAACATATTGCACTTGCTTTTGTAAAAAACAGAGTGTTACTCTTGTGACGTTACTCTTGTGACAATTTGTCCAAAATAGTATTTCTGGACAAATGTAACATTTGATACACTTTTAAGACACTAAATTGATACTTTGATACATTTATTTTCATATAATAGAACTTTTAAACATTTATTACATTTTAAGGCATGGAAAATTTAATAAATAATAAAACAATTATATTCTATAAAATCCTCGAGAGTTGATTAAGGTGGGAGCATCAGCGTTAGCTATAATTTGTTTTTTTTTTTGTACCAAATACTGTGCTCATCAGGCTCAGTCAAACTTGAAAACTCCTTTTATTTTTGTTGGGACCAAACACTTAACCTGGTATACTTCATTCATAACAGCAGTTATCATGCCATAAAAACATGCACCATCATATGTTAAAGATACCCATTGACCACATTGCAGCTTCTCATTCTTTGCTTCTGAGCTAAGTAAAACCTCACTGTCATCATCAGTATTGTCACTTTTTTCATCAATGTTTTCGGTATTAAATCTATATTTTATGAATGAGTGATGTTGCGGATAGGGCTTGTAGTGGATTGCATCGCGCCTTGCTTCAACAAAATGTATTTTTTGCGTGCCTTTCACACTTTTTACTTTTTCCCATTGAGGTGACACACGTTCTTTGGCTGTTTCGATTTCTTCGTTTGAAATGTGGATAACATTGACTTTTATTTTTCCATCAACGATTTTTGTGAAGTCTGCAGCATTTCTTACAATTCCTTTTTTAGCACGTACTTCACCCCAAACGTATCTTTTAACAACAGCACCAATTCCATCAACAGCTCCTTTTCCATGCGCTGTTGAAAAGAATGTCCAACTAAGTTTGTTCAAATTGTTATCTGATTTAATCAAAGACATGTTAGAAAAATTGTATTTTTGTTTGAATTGTGCTGCACAACCATCAGAAAAAATGCTTACATTTTTTACAGATGCGTTTCCTTTAAGGTGGTCTTCTAAAATTTTGCGAAGAAATGCATTTACAGAAAATCTATCATGTGTTATGTTATCAGAAACAATAGCATACGATTTCACTTGGCCACTTTCACACCATATGACTGCTGTAAAAACAGTAACTTGCGGATTTGACCAGTGTGCAGACTGGATCTCATCTTGATAAAGGCAGGTATAGTTTTCTGCAAAATCTACTTGCAACACAATACTTTCAGTATTTGTGTTGCTCTTTGCATACTGAAAATATGCCTGAGTTGAGGATTGAGTGAATAAATGAAGCAGAAAGGGTACAATTGCTTTCTCAAATCATGTAAAGCATTAATGATGGTTTCAGTTACTTTTATCTTCTCAAAACGTCCAGCAATGCTTTTCCACTGAAAATAACTAATACGCTGTTCTTCATTTTGGATATCTACTTCTTCAAAAAGTATTTTTATATTATCTTCGCAAATCACACATTCAGAGTTCATACACTCAAATGAAGATGTATCACAACAAATAAAATCTATTAAATCCTTAGGTGATCCTACATTAAAGGTGGGTAATACCTCTGCTATTGCTTTGTAAATTTCTTCGAAATTTTCATGGTATCGACAAATACAGATGTTCTGGGGAATGCCTCTATATGGTTTTACAAAACTAGGTCTCATTGCTGCAAATGATGATTTCCCAATCTTAATGTCAGGAAATGTGTCTTTAAATATTTGGAAAGCTTCCCTTATTGTGAATAATAAATACCGCCTAGGATTTATGGCATTGTTTTGATTCTTCTTACGCCGTACTAATGCAGCTTTAGCTGAAGGATCAACTCTACTTATATCATCTCGAAGATAAAAATCGGTTACTAATTTATGCGCTGTGCTAGTTAAACAAACATTAGCTTTAGGAACTGGGGTGGTTTTTAGAATTACACCAGATTTTTGAGCTAAATTTGTAATGACAGAAAGCTTCTTAGTAGGCGATCTTGGAAGTTTTCTTTCTATACGCTTCATCATTCTCCCTAAAGCTTGCGGAGTTTAAGATTTCTTTGTTTCATTACCATGTCTGACTTTTGCTAATTCTCTACTTTTTCTTTTCCTAAGCTTCGCCTTTTCTCTTGGCAAAGCCTTTTCAGATTCTGATATCAGTCCTTTCACTTTATCATAATATGTTTTGTTTTGCTTCTTTCTCATCTTCAATTATTCTTTTTCATTTTTGTGCCTTTGCCTCCATAATTTCTGACGCTCTGCAGCATTTTTTCTCTTATTTTGAGCTATTTCCTCCATTGCAAACAGACTTCTTGTTGAAACCAAAATGAAATTTTAAGTAATGGTAACACTAAGAAGAAAGCAAACACCATGTGCATATTAAACTAAAAATGAATAAGTTGAGCTGTTTCACTAAACCTGATATTTCATACATTCGAAATAAAACACAATTAGAAAGTATATGAAAATATATACTAATAGCATAATTAAAAGTATAATGTGTTTGAATAATTGATCCACTGATGAAGTATAATTAAGAATTAATCACCTTGATTAAGTGTCTAATTAAATACTTCAGAATTATTCTGATCAGAAAGATAACTACTCAACTTGAGGGATTGTTGTTTATTTTTATTTTGATCTTATTTATTTGATTTCATTTTAGTATTACTTAGAAGTCAACCTACTGAGAACAAAATGTTACTCTTGTGACAGTAAAATGTTACTCTTGTGACATCACCCCAGAGCTTAATCTATGGATTAAAAAAATGAAATATTTAGTGTAAAATGTGTCTGATATTAACAAATCAGAAAATATGAAGTTTGAAGTGAAAATTTTAAAAAGTTTTTTCAAAATTAAAGCTTTGATATGTTTTTGTTACTCTTGTGACATGCATGTATTGACTACTAATTAAGCACTTGAAATTAGCTATTAATTAATAATAAAAATGTTTTAACAACATACATATGATAAATAAGATTATACTCTATTAAATTAAATGCAAAGTATCTATTTTTTTTGAAAAAAGGGAGATCCTTAGTCAGTTTACAAAATCAACATTTTAAGCCTTAGTGGAAATAAAATTGAGTGATCTTAATTCCCATTAAATTTTCATTGTATATTTATCTATGTGGAAATTTAAGTTACATTTTCAGTAACATCAATTTCTGAGGATTAAAATGGTGTATAACACTTGAGGTTTCATGAAAAAAAAAAATTTGTGAAAAAAGGTTCAATTGCTGTGGACGTACCCATATGTGTGTGTGTGTATAAATCTAATTTGAATTCTGACACTTGGAAATCGAATTATGTTTTTCGCAATCACAAGTTGCGACGGGACCCTACTCATTGGAGGCTATTGTTTCTAGAAACGGCTCATGTCCTCCCAAGCCTGCCCTTCCTCCTGGGTGTATGTAGGAGTGTGTGTATGCAGGACATGGACGCCACCGCCTAGGAGGAGGGATTCCAGTGGACAGTGCTGCTAGTGGAGACTAGGACCAGAAGAGCAGCTCCCTCCTCCAGTGGACGGGGGTGCTACAGAGGCCCCTGGTCCATTCTGAAAAAGGAACCGGACATCAAGGACGCTCAAATAAAAGCAATAAGCAATCGTGATTGCTCAAAAAAATATATATATATATATATATGTGTGTGTGTGTGTGTGTGTGTATGTATGTATCTAATTTGAATTCTGGCACTTTGAATTCAAATTATGTTTTTCGCAATCATGAGTTGCGACAGGACCCTACTCATTGGAGGCTATTGTTTCTAGAAAAAGCTCATGTCCTCCCAAGCCTGCTCCTCCTCCTGGGCGGTTAGGTGTGTGTATGTGTTTAAGGACTTGCTTGTGTGTAGACATACGTGTGTGTATGTAGGAGTGTGTGTCGGTTAGGTGTGTGTATGTGTTTAAGGACTTGCTTATGTGTAGACATACGTGTGTGTATGTAGGAGTGTGTGTATGCAGGACATGGACGCCACCGCCTAGGAGGAGGGGATTGTGGTGGACAGTGCTGCTAGTGGAGGCTAGGACCAGAAGAGCAGCTCCGTCCTCCGGTGGACGGCGGTGCTGCAGAGGCCCCTGGTCCATTCTGAAAAAAGAACCGGACATCAAGGACAGTTAAATGAAAGCAATAAGCAATCGTGATTGCTCAAATAAGATTTAAAAAAAAAAAAACTGTTTAAGTTTATAATTAATTTGAATTCTGAAATTTTGAATTCAAATTATGTTTTACGCAATCACAAGTTGCGACAGGACCCTACTTATTGGTTACTACCCTACTCGTTTCTAGAAACAACTCTCTCCCTCCTCTTGGGCGGTTACGTGTGTACAGTTGTGTATCTGTATGTGTAGGCTTGTGTGTGTGCGTAAACCTCTGTGCATGCACGTTGGCGTGTGTGTATGTGTATGAGCGTGCGTGTGTGCAGGACATGGACACCACCAAACAGGAGAAGTGGCTACCTGGGGACAGTTGCGCCTGCAGGCGGTGGGGTCGAAAAAGGAACCACAATGCCAAGGACGGTCAAGTGAAAACAATTAGCAATCATGATTGCTCAAAAAAAAAACAAAGTTTTGTAACTTGTGATTAGTCAAAGACCAGTTTTTTTTTTTTATTGTCAATAATATTACACTATATTCTGACACCATCCACCTACAAACTATGATGGTCATTCCGTTTTTTTTTAAATTATTAATTTAAGTTTATAATTATTGAAATAAAAAACATGCTTTTGGGCAAAGCGAGTCGTGCGAAGCTGGTATAGGATTTAATCATGTATTTATTTATAATTTCTTGACACATGTGCTGACTTAGATTTTTTATTTCAATAGGGAAGTTGCAACCTATTAAATATTTCTATTTTGACTATTACATATTGTTAACAGAACCCTCAAAACCCCGATATTCACCGACGCCGTATTTTAAAACACGACTGATTTTTAATGAATTTTTAAAAATCCCACGCGCAAAAAAGCGCGCCTTGAAGTAACGTCACATGGCAGTAGGGAAACTCACTCCCAGGGAGGTTCCGTGTTAAGACTACGAGCACAGAATACGCTCCGCATTTAAAGCCTTGAAATCAATTAATTAATCCGTTAAATACACAATGGAAGCTGGATTCGTGAGAGGACAGTCCAATAATCATCCTGAAGCGACTTCGATGATGATATTTTACTTTTTCCCGGAGGACGAGAGATTCAAAGTTTAATGTGATATCCCTTTTTAAGAAACGCGAGGAGTTAAATGAGCAACGTTACTTGCAAGCGGGGTGTGTGGTAACCCTCGGTTTTCGCTTGAAAGTTTTTCGCTTTATTAGCAATAAATCTCTCTTTCTTTCTTTCCCGTTCCTTTTCTCTTTTATTATTTTCTATTGTTTAAATTCCATTTAATTTTATTCTTTTTTAAAATTTTGTGTTTTAACTTTGCAAAGAAAAAAAAGGAAAAATTTTTTATAGTTTCGATATAAAAAGTGCTTTAATTTTTTTTGAATTAAAGAAAGGTTAAAGAAATGTATTTTGCAGCTAAACTGAAAATGTATTTTTAAAGTATCACTTAGTATTAGTTAAAGTTTCAAGATATTTTTTCATATTTATAAAGAAAGTATTAATAATGTTTTCATTATGATTAAAATGCAAATAGTGATGTTTTTACCCCTTTCTATTTAAATTTAATGCGTGGGATTTCAGTTCCTTTGCAATTTTTTAAAATGTCTTATATTCTTATTCAATACGTATTTTTGAAAGTATTATGAATTTTTTTTTAATTTTTTTCGCCATAATACGCAGTAATGAGCAAGCCGGGGGAAAAAACACTGGCCACGCTCATTTTCTTTTTTTCAAATTGATTCGTATATGTTAAATTAGCAGTTACTATTTATTTTTGACATGTATTAATTTTTTGAAGGGGGGGGGGTGATTTTTTTCGGGTACAAAGTTTGTATGCACCAATTAATAACGCTACGAAATCGTATCCAAAACTTACGATTTTTCTTTCTTTTTATAGTCTAAATAAATAAATAAATAAATGAAACATTACAGATAATTCAGTTAATTACCGCCCATTAGCCAGGGCTAAAGCAGAAATACGTGAAATACACCGCCAGCTCAGTCATTTCCAGCCGAGGACTGCAGTTTCGTGCTTATTAGCACTCAACAGCCCGGCGTAGGAAAGTGACTGAGCTGGAGATGGAAAACTTCTTAAGGAAGCCAAGAGTGCCAAACAAACTGGTAGCTAATATAGAATTAGCGCCACCTGCTAATTCTATATTAGCTTATCTAATGACGAAAAATAGACCCACGGTCTAGAAATTGTTTTTTTTTTTCTGTCAAAAAAAACCTGTTTCGAAGCACAGGACTGAGGTTTTCGGTTAAATTTATAAGTTTAACTTGCGCTGTGCAACTGACAGAAGTGAATAGCTCGATCGGCAGAGCGTTCGACTGGTAAACCAGAAGAACGAGTGTTTGGGCCCAATCCGGACGATCCGCATCGAAAAATTAGACAAATCATTAGACACTAATCATTAAAGTAGCTGATTGTTTGCACAATTAACAAAATTACTACTTTGATATTAAATTGGCCTCGAATTTTAAATATTAAAAGCTTTTTCTTTTTTTTTATTTCTATGAACAAGGCATTTTTTTTATTTTTTATTATTTATGAGTAAAGTAATTAGAACTTAGCTGGGCCATTGTTTATGGTTACTTCTAGTAGGTAACACTTTCATGTAAGATCTTAAAAAAAAAAAAAAAAAAGTAAATAAAAGGTTTCGAAATTAAAAAATATTTGCGTTCAAAAGTTACGTTTTCTGGAGAATGACCCTTAAAATACAATTAATAACACAAGTAAGGCCAAAAATAAGTGGAATAGGAACGCTCCTTGCTTTTACGAAAACTTGCACCTATATGATGCAACCTATAGTTAACTGATTCTTATTTGTTTTTTGTTTAGCTTTTAAAGCTCTGGAACCGGTCAGAAAACTAAATCATAATGTAAGCGAAAATATAAGTATCAGGTTTAACATTTCAGACTACAATGAGTTTTTGACCCTTTGTACAAATAAAAAAAGAAAAAAATACTACCTCGAATTGAAATTACGCTTTTCATTTAGTTTAACCTATGAATATTTATTAGAAAACGAAGTAAAACATTAAAATTACTAACAACTCGATCGGTAAAATATCACTTTTTTTCCTTCTTTCGGCAAAAATAAATAGCCAGTCATATTTTTATTACATTCGAAAAGCTACGCTTAAAAAGCGAGCTTAGTTCAACTGATTTTGTATATTAACCGCTCAGTTAAATGATGAACACGTGCTGCCATCTAAGCCATTACGGTTCAAGCAGCCTGCGGTAACAAATTGCATAAATTTTCAAAAATAAAAACACTTGTCTTCAATATCTTATCTTATACATTATTTTTGTGGATTATTTTTCTGTCGGTATGCGAGATTTTTCTCATTTCTTGAAGAAATTCCTCCTCATGTAAAAACTTATTTAGCCGGCTAATGACGAAAAATAGACCCACGGTCTACAAATCAATTTTTCGGACACGCCCCTTGCGGTTGCAGAACCTTGATGCAGCCTGTAGTTCTTATGAAAAAAATTTTTAAAGCAAAAGTCTAATACAATTTTCCAATTTTTTGCGTCGTTTTCGGTGAAAAAAAAAAATTCGCCATTAACCTGTTTTTTTTAAAGTAAAACTTAAAAGTAGACTTAATTGTTCGCTTAAATTGATAAGTTTTTTCCCTTAGAGCCTTCGGCTATAAACTAGCTGAACTTCGGGTTGTCCGACATTATAGCTAATTTAGATTCATACTACGCATTACATGTACTCATACATGCAACAGATAGCACACGTAAGGCAATAAAATAAATACGACGGGAATGCTACTTATGCGTTTCGACTCCATTATACAGGCTACAGTTATTATTGAGATAAGTTGACTATTAATCGAAGGGTGTTCTTTCTTTGTTTTTTAAAGCTTTGACTCCGTTCAGATAACTAAGCATAATGTGTAAGCATAAAAAAATATATTAGATTTAAAAATTCAGACCTCAGAGGAATCCTTTTTGTGCAGAAAAACTTTCATTGTATGCTGAAATGTAGGTTTTTCTAATAGCAGTGTTCGACCTTTTGTATAAATAAAAACATACTACGCCAAATTGAAATTACAAGTTTCACCCAGTAAACCTTTAACTATTTATTCGAATACGATGTAAAACATTAAAATTTTTATCAACTTCATCAGTAAGAAATCATTTTCTGCTCCTCTGCTTTTGGTAAAACTTGTGCTGGCATTCAAGCCGTAACGGTTAAAGCAGCCTGCTATGGGAAATTGTATCAATTTTCAAAAATAAAAAGATATTTTCAATCCAATTTATTATTTCTCAAGAATGTTTGTTTCAATCGCTACGCGAGATCTTCCTCATTCCTTAATCAAATTCCATGTTTTACGAATAATTTTAAAGCGTATCATGCTGGCTAATAACAAAACATAGACGCATTGTCTTTTTTTTTTTTTGGCAAAAAGCTTTTTTGCTGTTTTTTATTACACATTGCTTCAATGCTATTTGCTAGAAGATTGCTTCAAATTCTTGCATTCGAAAACGAAGGCGCCATTACTCGGTTGGTTGGAGTGTCGCGTTAATTTTCAGAATAGCTCCAGTTCGTATCCGTGCCAATAAAAATATCTTTAATGCTTCTTTTTTTTTCCGTCAGAGGCGGACATTGGCAGGATTGTATTTGCCACAACCCATTTTCACATGCACCATTACTGCTTTTTCACGAGTCACTCAGTCACACTTCTAATGATATTTATGTTTGCATTGGAAATGCATACAACCAAAAAGTAATAAGGGATGATCACATTTTCCCAACATTGTATTTAACGAGGTTTTGTTGCTGATGTCTTCGAATTACATGCCTTCTTTTGTGTGTTTACTTTTTTCTGTTTACTTTAATCCGTTTCCTTTTTTCGATTCTTCTTCATAATGTTCTTTCTTTGAAATTTTTAAAGAGTGATTTGCCACATGAAACGATTCAAAGCACAATGCGGAGTTACGCTTGGGTCGACTAGTTTACTTCTTTGCTACAAATGTTTTGTATTTGCTTCAAACTGTGTACGAAATCTTGTACAAAATTAAAGATTTAAAGACAAACCGTGAGTTCATCTGATACAAAACTGATCATTCTGATGCAAAAACAGTGTTTTTACAGATACAAAACTCTTCGTTCTGATACAAAATTGGCAGTTTTGTTGATACCGAAATGAATTTTTGATTTTTCACCCCTGCAATCGTTATAAGCATACTATACATGGGTTGATTTCATTATGCAATGATAAATTGATTCTAAAATTGATTGAAAAGGGTTTTTCTTTTTTTACTGCTAGTTACTTAAATTGTAAACAAAATTATTGCTGTTTGAAACCCGCTAATCCTTTTTATTTTGATGATACCGAAATGAATTTTTGATTTTCCACCCCTGCAATCGTTATAAGCATACAATACATGGGTATTTCATTATGCAATGATAAATTGATTCTAAAATTGATTGAAAAGGGTTTTTCTTCTTTTTACTGCTAGTTACTTAAATTGTAAACAAAATTATTGCTGTTTGAAACCCGCTAATCATTTTTATTTCTTTTCAGGCACCACCTGGAGATCAAAAGCAAAAAAATCTATCATATTCAATTTCAGGCATGGAACTCTGCGTCAATAGTTGCTGCCACATTGATGTTCGTCATGCAAGTTACATTGGAGAACTGATCGAACGCAATTTCCATGATTTCCATGATTATAAATTGCAATAATGTAATTTCAGTTCTTCTGAATAGTTCTCACATATTGAACTGAAACGAAGATTGCTGTGGGTACAAACGAAAACTCGCTTCTTTTAAATTTGGTTCTGAAGTATTTTTAAAAGTTTATTTTGAAGCAGGCGAAAAAAAAAAATTATGATCTTTTGAAATTTATTTTGAGTATTTCTGTCTCTTGGAAAGCCTAAAAGAACACTTGAAGTATGAAGAAAAACCAACTACTTCTGAATCTTGTTCTAAGCAATCTTTTAGATCGGCACACGTGAATGAACAATCGAGATTCCACTTCGAAAAACTAGATTCATGGGAGAGTTCTAGAAGGAGTTTTTTTCTCCAGCAGCAAGCCTAAAAGACTACCTTCTTGATTATCTTGTTCTAAAAGAGTTTCTCAATCAGAAATCCCGAAAAACTACTTAAAAATGGATAGCAACGGTGAAAAATCATATTCTTGCGAAGTTTGTTTTGAGGAATTTTCTGAAGTTGAAACCCTGAAAACACACTTAAATATCCATACTACTGAGAAACCTTATTCTTGCGAAGTTTGTGTTGAGGAATTTTCAGAAGTTGAAACCCTGAAAACACACTTAAATGTCCATACTACTGAGAAACCTTATTCTTGTGAAGTTTGTTTTGAGGAATTTTCTGAAGTTGAAACCCTGAAAACACACTTAAATATCCATACTACTGAGAAACCTTATTCTTGTGAAGTTGGTTTTGAGGAATTTTCTGAAGTTGAAACCCTGAAAACACACTTAAATATCCATACTACTGAGAAACCTTATTCTTGTGAAGTTTGTTTTGAGGAATTTTCTGAAGTTGAAACCCTGAAAACACACTTAAATATCCATACTACTGAGAAACCTTATTCTTGTGAAGTTTGTTTTGAGGAATTTTCTGAAGTTGAAACCCTGAAAACACACTTAAATATCCATACTACTGAGAAACCTTATTCTTGTGAACTTTGCCCGAATAAATATTCCCGACGATCTCACTTGATAGAACATTTAAGGATCCACACCGGTGAAAGACCATTTGCTTGTAAATTTTGTCCTGAGACATTTCCTCGATCTGAAAGCCTTAAACATCACTTACGAACCCATACTGGTGAACTACCGTATTCCTGCGAAATTTGTTTCAAGAAATTTTCTCGAGGCTCAAACCTGAGAGCTCACCTTAGAGTACATACTGGGGAAAAACCGTATAAGTGTGAAGTTTGTCCCAAGGAATTTTCTCAGCTAAAACACTTAAAAAAGCACCGCGGTATACATTCTGATGAAAAACCATACGCCTGTAATATGTGTCCTAAAAAATATTTTCGACTGGATAGCCTGAAAAGTCACTTGAAAGTTCACACTGGGGATAAACCGCATGCCTGTGAAGTTTGTTCCAAAGAATTTTCCGATTCGTCAACCCTGAAAACTCACTTAAGGATCCATACGGGGGAGAAACCCTATTCCTGCGAAGTATGTTCTAAGAAATTTTCTCAGTTATCAAACCTTAAAGTACATCGGGGGATTCATTCTGCCGACAAACTTTTTCCCTGCGAAGTTTGCTCGAAGAAATTTTCGCAAGCATCGAAGCTGAAAAGTCACTTGAAAATACATTCAGATGACAAACCATTCTCCTGCGAAGTTTGTTCTAAGAGATTTTCTGAAGCGAGAAAATTGAAGAAGCACTTGATAATCCATTCTGACGAAAAGCCATATTGCTGTGAGGTTTGTCTCAAGAAGTTTTGTAAACTAGATCACCTGAAAAGCCATGTGAAAGTTCATACTGGTGAAAAACCGTATTCTTGTCAGGTTTGTTCAAAGGATTTTGCTCGAACGTCAGATCTTAATAGACACTTGAGAATCCATTCAAAGTGAAATATCCTTATTTCTATGAAATATGTTCTGGAGACTATTTTCAACAAGGAGACGAGAAAAGCACGTGAGAAAAGACCACACGAGAGGAAAACTATATTCCTATGAAGTTTGGTTTTAGAAACTTTGAGGTTTAAAAAGTCATTTAAAGGAGAAAAGTTGTCAGTCTAATTCCAGAATCTGTTGTGGTGAAAATTGATCTTCTTGTGTAGTTGTTGATGGGAAATACTTAAAGACTTGTTGGGGAAAAACCATATGCTTTTGGAGTTGGTACGAGATGTCTTCTGAATTTGACAAGTCTGAAATAGTACTTAGTAATACTTTTTTGGTTTCGTCAACTGCTTTGTAAGCAGAGAGGCGCGGGTTCGATTCCGGCCTGTATCCCTGGGTGTTCTTTCATTCTCTCATGAATTTTAAATCTTTCATTTGTGTGTCCTGAGAATAAAATTTGAAATATATTATGCATAAGGGAGGCAAGACACTTAGATTGTAGTCCTCATCAAGAACAAACCTGTGCAATAAGCACCAAAAGAAAGAATCCTTTTTATCGAAAATTTGCTCTGGGGAATTTTTTCTAAAAAATGCCTGAAAGTGCACGAAAATTTCATTTTGACAAAAAAAAAAAGGGGGGGGGAAAAAGGAAAAAAATAATATTTATAATTAGCCATGCACCGATACCATATTTTCGCGAATACTGAATATTCTTACCGATTTCTTACCGATTATTTGCTGTAATGTGTCTTTTGTGAAACGTAAATACATTTCCACTTAACATCATAAAGTCATGTACATTAAATGTAATTATTAATTTAAAATAAAATAAATCATTCCAAAAGCAAACTAATATATGGTAAATTGCTAATTTGGTTTAGGTTTGTTTGCTTTTTATTTTATCTTTACATTGGTAGTAAACATCAATTTTCAAAAGCAGGGACTGTTTTTGAACCAAAACGTAATAGGCTGCACCTGAAAGTGCAGAATGCCTAACTTTCCTGCACCATCGTTAATTTATTCATTTTGAAGAATATTTAGCATTTCACTTAGTGTAAAACTTGAGAAATTAAGAGACTGCAAAATATAATATCTAAATATTTCCCTTTTATATGCATTAAAAATCAACTGCAGTAAACTCCCGATTATCCTCGGAATAGGATGGAATGGTAATCGCGGATAAGGCCAATCGACGTTTTTAACCTGCAAAATTATTAAAAAAAAACGATTTTAGTGTTTAGTGTATGCCATAACTTAAAACAATCATACAATTGCACACATTTAAACTAAAGCTAAAGCGGCAATAGTATGTGTAAAAATTGTATGTACAAGCAAAAAATATTCACTTATTTTTGCAAATGGGTTACACGCCTAAGGGAGCAAATCATGTGAACAGGTTTTTGAAGGATTTCAAGTAAGGTTACATGAAAAATGTATAGGGAAAGGGAGGAGATTTTTTTCGTACGGACTGGTCTTAGTCAGGTTTTGGCGATGTTGGAATGTTTGATGCCATTGAAAGGGAAATGCAAAGAAGAAATTGGAATGTATAAAAATAAATTTTGCACTCGTTAAATTAAAATGGGTGCATTTATCTATATTCAGTTAGTCGTTGCCAAAGTGAAAAAGGGTGCGGATTATCCACACAACAGATAATGGGAAGCTAACTGTATAAATTTTTTTTAGAATAATGATAATTGTGTTTGTGCGGTTTTTTTTATGGAGCAATCACGATTACTAATTGTTTTCACTTGACCTTCCTTGACGTTCCGGTTCCTTTTTCAACCCCACCGTCCTCTGCAGGCGCGGCTCCTCCGGTCCTGAGCAAAGCCCCCCGGAATCCGCCTCTCCTGGTCGATGGCGTCCACGTCCTACTCACACGCACGCTCATACACATGCACACCTGTCTACGCACACACAAGCCCACACATACACAACTATGCACACATAACCGCCCAAGAGGAGGAGCAGGCTTGGAGGGACTGGAGCCGTTTCTTGAAACAAGTGAGTAGGGTAGTAACCAATAAGTTGGGTCCTGTCGAAACTCGTGATTGCGAAAAACATAATTTGAATTCAAAATTTCAGAATTTTTTATTCCTGGTTTCTGTTTCATATTCAAATGTTCATATATAACTCCAATTAGGCAGCATCTGAAAACACCTTTATTTTTTTAGCATCATTTTTTGGGTGAAGGAAGCTCCCGCAAAAGATCTGGATACAAGAACTTCGGCGAAATAAAAAAAAAGAAAGGGAAATTTTTTTTTGTAACGAATCTAAATTATCTGAATTAACGTGTTCACCAACATTTCTTAGAATACCGCTAAAAAACCTTGTTTTGATTAATTAGATAACTCGAAACCGGATAGCGTCAAGACATAGTAAACAAGAAAAAAGTTTTTCACTTAAAAAATTTTTAACATTGCATTTTTTCCAGAAAAAATAAATTTGTTTACTTTTTGTAGTGGATAAAGAGGCGGATGAGGAAATTTAACTTACGTTTTTCGTGTTTAATTTGACAGCAAGGGTTTAGGGGGCCCCGGCCGAAAGGTCAGTACTCTGGAAGCCCACGATGGCATAGCAGAGCGGGGTTCCCTTTTGTGTACCTGTTCGCCGAAAAATGATGTCTTCTTTCGGTGAAAAGAAAGAAAAAAGTCTTAATGTAAAGCTACTATATATACGAGCCTAGAGCATCAGCATAAGATCAGCCATTTAGGATCAGAGCGTGCGTTTGAGTGGTTGTATTTTCTGCCGAGTTATCGCGTTCGGTGACTTTTCACTGCGAGTGATTATAAGTGGCACGTGGATTGTTTGTTAAATAACGTATTATTTTCGGCAAATTTGGAGAAAACCGAAACTTTGCTGTGTTAAACCTTGCAGCGCAACAATGAAAAATTCGATCCAAAATGGCTAAACTTAAGCTGATCCGTCGGCCTATCTAGAGTCCCTCTCCAGCTATTAACTAGAAACGAAATAGGGCCGTGGTAGCCTGATCGGTAGGGCATTGGACTCGGGGCCGGAGGGGCTCGGGTTCGATCCCCGCTGGTCGAAGACCCACCGTCGTCATTAAAGGGGACTGGGCGACGTTAAATATGCTCGTGGTCTCAATGTCCTCCAAGTGAAACGATACCTCTGGGGGTGCTAGTACCAGGTAGCTATTAGCTCTTGGACTAGTTCTAAATTCTCATTAACTGTTCGATCCGGTGATGGTGCTGCTATCTATCGGTATATAAAATAATGGAGGCAAGGCACTAGTATGCAGACCTCGACATAAATACAGTTGAAGTCAGTTGTGACTCTTGAATAGAAATAGAAATAGAATAGAAACGAAATGGGAAGATTGGGCGCCGGGAACATTCGGCGCCGAGCACTTTGGGCGCCAGGAACTTTGAGCGCGGAGCACTTTGGGCGCTCGGCACATTGGGTGCCAGGAGCTTGGGCTCAATGTATTCAGCGCTGAAAATGCTCGGCGCCCAATGTTCCCGGTCCTCAATTGACGACGCTTAATCGAAGGCGCCCAATCTTCTTAGACCGAACTGGAAAATAAACGTTCGATTTCTCCATTTTTTACCGCGAAATTTTCTCTCCGTCAGCCTCCTGCTGTGACGTCACGGAACTAGTGAGAGAGTTTCTTGCAAGAATGAAGTGCTGGTTTAGGTCATCCGCAGAAGATTTGCGCTGTTTACGTTCCTCGCGTCAATAGCTTTGTTTATGTCTGTGCCTGGGGCAAGTTTAATATTACTTCACAAGCTCTAATGTTCCGCATATGAAATGGGCATTAGTTTTGAGAATTTAGACAGGCGAGATGTTCTGAAATCACAAAGGTTATCTTAACTACTTCGCAGTGCAATCAAAATAATCCAAAAAAGGAATGCGCACTGTGCATCGCGTCGCTAGTTCTTATTTTATATATATTGGTAGAAATTTAAAAGATAATCAAATGAGATTATGAAACCAAATTCCCGTTAGTCACACTGAGTGAGCAAGATTTTAACTTCATTGACTACAAAAAGAATTTGTTCTACACGTTTAAAATATTCGTGCACGTGAGTCTTGTTGAATTATTTTATTAAGTTTTTAATGTGCCAATAAAATATGTTACCACACAAATCACACAGTTTATTCAGCTTCTGTTATGTGATATAAAAAAGGTTTTTAATGTAAAAAATGCCAAATATAAAAATCCATTAAATTTGTTTGCAGGGCTTGAATAAATGAATTTGTAAGCTTTACAGTAGGTTTTCAGTACCTGAAATCTATTTATGAAATGTATTATTCTTAAAAGAAAAACAAATAAAACAGGTTTTTTTTTTTGAGCGATCACAAACTCCTTTTTGCCCTTACTAGACCAAAGTTGAACTAAAACAGTAAAAAATTAACATTTAGATTACTGTATCTACAACGTCTATCATAAGTTTTACAAACAATATCCATAAAAACTTTATGGTTTTAGAAAGCTTGAAATCTACAGAACAACTACTTGAAGAAATTTTTTTTTAATCTATGAATAATTCATTAGAATATTGGCAATTGTATAACAATGTATGAAGTTTGCTATTTCCTGAGTTATATGTCCGCAACAGGCAGTTTTTAATTTTTATTTTTTGTAGTCAAGGAATCGGCCCCTAAAGTTAAGATAGCATAAATAGCTTCAGATTATACCCACAGAAAAAAAGTAGGTTTTTATGAAACTTAACTGAAATGATCTGTGTTTAGAGTCTGATTGTTAAGTCCCTAATGGTGGAATTGCCGTGTTGCTCTGATTTTTCAGATTAACATGGCAATAGTTCATTTAATATATTTATTTGAGACTGAAATTTTCATTGTCTTAATTACAAATTATTTGGGTGTGATTTTATTCATTTTTTTTTCAGGGCTTAACTCTAACAGACTTTACGTTTAAGAAAAGGATTTTTTGTGTAAAATTTAAAAATTTTAAGAAAAAACATCTAGGTATATAGATGAACTTAAACACTTAAACTTCAGGGGCATTTCTTGATATTTGTGACATTGGGGTGTCCGTAACTAAACTTGCTAAAAGGTTAGAATATTTATATATATGGAGAAAGCGCATTTCAAAAGACATGAATGTCTTTTTTATATTTTATTTACTTCATATTATGCATGTAATCGCACTCAAAACATCAAAAGTACAGTTGAAATCAGTTGATACGAATTGCCAAAAATTCACGAATTTGTTCGTATTAACCGTTATTTGTAACAACCGTGAATAAGTAAAGTGTTGAAAAATTTAAAGTGCATGTGTAAATTCAAAACAGAATTGCTCTGCAACTTATTTACAATGTCTATCTTTTCATGAATTGTTAGTGCTTTTCTTTTTATGCTCGTCATCTTTAGCTTTTAATGGGCTACCAAATAAAGCAACATTCAGTTTTATAATGCCCATATCACACGATAGAGATTACAGGACATCGCAACCGTAATATCAACCGTCAATGCTATCTGGAACTGGTTTTTCTACCCATTTCCAATAACGATTGCTCCAAAATACTCGTGTGCTATTGAAATTCGCAGTTGCTCTTATAGGAGCAATTTTTTTCCTCCGCTAGAAAAAAATTCCCTCTAATTTCAGGCAAGTTACAAAAGAACCAATCAGGGAGCTGGAATTTCGTGATGTCAAGCACCATCGCTGTCAGAGCATTTTCAGTCATGGCGACAAATAATAGCATGGAGGTTCGTGAGTGGAATTCCGAAATAACGGAATTCCTCATTAATGAAGTAAAATCAAAAGATCATTTGTGGAATATAAACTCTGGTGCGTATAAAATTCGTACGCTCAAGCGAGTTTCCTACGAAGAAATTGCTGGGAAGATGAAAATCATATTCCCGGCTCACGCATCCCAGTTTACTGGAAGTAAGTGAACTTTTTATGTACTCTTTTGATTTTGTTTTGAAAATGTTTTATTACTTTAACGCTATTAGTGTTATGATTATATATCTTTTGCTTTTGCAGTCATTTATTCTGTAATTGTGTCATTGCTTCGAATTCTTACCAGTTTTTAATATCAAAATATTCGCCAAGAAACTCTCCAAGTTTCGTTGGTGTGCAGATTTTCATTTGACATTTCAAAACAGAAAGTTTCATGTGTTTTTAATTTTTTTAGAAAAAATCATTATAGATTCACTGAATTTTTTTTTACTATTCATTCCATTTGTTATTTATTTTAAATTTAATTTGTAATTTAAGTTGAACCAAAAATAATTTCTAGAACAATTTTATTTTTATTATTTATTGTAGTTTGAAATTGTAACTTGCAAAAATAAACGTATAGGTGGAGTCTGGGCTTGTTGGATCAGTGTCAATTATTTTAATGCTTTTACAGTTTAACCCCGATTTAACGATTGTCAAGGAACTGGAAAAAGATATTGTTAAGTCAAGGATATCATTAAAGCGAGGAGCATAGACATTCAATGCAGTAAAATTCAGATCAGTGAAATGTATCATTAAATTGAGGAAATTTTTAAATGAAAGTTATACTTGAACATTTTTATTTAATGGTCGGTGTATCTCGATGAGATCATTTTTTCGGCAGCAGTCTATTTTTGGTGGCACATTCAAACATTTTTCTTGTTCAGCTGGCTATTGTATTTTGTGTGATTCAATTTCCTGCCTTCTTTTTGAACTGCCACCTAGAATGATTGTGCCATCCCAGTAGTCATAGAATGTCATTTTGGTTGTTGAATTATCAAATATTCGTAATTATGACTGTGTGTGAAAACAATGAGGAATTAAATGAAAATGTATGCATACTGTCAAGACTATTAAAGCCCATGTACTATGGAAGGCAGTAAGTTTTGTAATGAGCACAACAGGCTAGTAAATATTTCGGAATGTTAATTTTCATTACTTAATAGTGTTCAAAACTTTATATTGATTACTTGATTTATTTTTAGAGACCGTAGCTGCCAAATTTAAATCGCTGCGGAAGATATTCAAGGCGAATTTAAAGAAGTTGAAGCAATTAAAAAGCGGAGCAGGCTGTGATGGTTTTACTGTGCCCTGGGCATATTTTTCAAGTCTGCAGTTTCTTCAAGAAACGGAAGAAGCAACTGAAAGCTTCTCCAACCTTGATTCTATAGTGGTAAATAACTATTTTTTAATTACTGTCTTTATTATACTCAAATGCATTTCAGGTGCATTGCATTAAAATTTAGTTTTTTAAACAATCCATTGTTGGAAACTATTTTCCACAAGTGCATTTTGTAACAGGCTTGGCACTTAGTGCCCTCGCTACAGTTGAATCTACCAATTTAATTAGTGTTGCTTAAAAGGCTTTGGGACCATTTCACAGTATTTTGTCGAAACGTTGAGTCCACAACATTTTTTGGCATAACTATACAATTTACTGTTTGATTATTGTTTTATTTTAAGGGTTTGTGTTGGTAGGACTAACTCAAAATAAAATTTTGTGCCAATAAAACAATAAATTAAATAGTTATAGCTAAAAAAGTGTCATGTTATGGATTCCACATTTAGACAAAATACTGCGAAACGGTCCTTTGGCAAGTGGGTGTGAGACCTCCACAAAACTGAATAATGTATATAATCAGTGTGTAGATGCACCCAGGGGTGTGCACAGAATGGTCCCCCACCATATTGTTTACCCCTTTATTTTACCCCTAGTTTTAAAAATATTGCGCCCCCTTCACGCTTGGTCCCAGGCCAACATGTGTCCCCAGGGCTTGTTTAACCTCAGAAGTTAGGGGAAGCTAAGTCTCATTTCTGAGCCCACCACCTTTTGTTTTCAGTACATATTTTCTAAAATTCTATATACATTGAAACAAAACTCACTAATGCTATTCGTTATATTTCCAAAAAATGGCAAAGCAGACTTCCAATTAAACTTTATTCCCCCCCCCCCCTCTCCCAAACATATTGAACTTTTGTACATTACATATTTTTGTACTCTGATTCGCAGCAGATAAGGGTGTTTAGTTGTTGTTTCAGATTCATCACTTCATAAAATTCATCAAGTGTGGTAAAAGTGTATTGTAAAGCTTTTAAGTGAGTTTTGGGCCGCCTGTTAATTCTGAAGGGAAGCTCAAGTTTCCTGAGCCTTTTGGGTGATCGGGGCCCTGGGTGTCCCTTCTTCCCCTTGTGCATGCGCCTGCCTGCATCTACCATTTATATTAGTGTGGTTGTAAGACCTCCACAAAACTTAATAGTGTATGTAATCGGTGGAGACAATGGGATGAGCTTAAGCACAACCCCCCCTCCTCCTCTACAGTCTTTTGGTCATAGTTTCTGCAACTCATTCTATGAAACGACTTCTCACTGTAATTCATTATTTTTAATTACCATTAAGTGAGAAACACCCAATTCGAATTTTCATTCCTTAAGAAGGATGGATGTTTTCTTTTGAAGGGCTATTAGTGTATTAATTCACATTTTTACAGAATGTACTTTACTGTACATTATAAGCAACAAAAAAACTTGTTTGTTAAAAATTAGAAGTTGCCTTTAAATTGCAAAAATTTGTCGAAGGAAGAAAATATCCTCACTATTTTGGTCAAATTATATAATCTCCATAATCTTGCATTCATAAGTATTTCCTTCAAATCCCGAAGCAAGAGTCTGCTAATTTGTAATTTCAATATTGTTTGTTAAAAATTTTTACTGTATATTATGTTAATGATAATATGCTACACTCTATTACATTTTTAGTTGTACAGTGAAATCTCGTTGCAATGGATTTTGAGAGAGTGCAAATGTTTTTTGTTATAACAAATTTTTGTGCAATGGAATTCAAGCAATATAATGGAAATTAAATCAGGACTCAAAATTTATTTCATTGAACTCAATATTTCTTTCTATTGAAATTCTTTGTGATAAGATTTTGCTGTAATATCTTAGATATGTTTAGTGCACATGTTCCATCTGGTGATTCTAAAGTAAAAAAAAATTTTTAGGCGCCCACAAAAGCAACGGAGGAGGATGAACTGTCATTATGCTTTTCCCAGGATCCAGCCATAGCCGAGCTGCTTGAAGAAGTGGGGGAGAGTGAATACAACTTGGCCAATTCCCCAGAACCAGTGGAGGTAGTTCTTCCAGATTCACCTCTCGCCCACACTAACATGCCTCCACGAAGCGAATGGACAAGACCAAGCTGTTCTTCTGCAGTCCAGCACAGCTTGCATCCAAGCTGCACAACTGCCACACAAATTAACACCCAGCCCAGCTCCTCAACTGGTGCCCCAACCCAGCCGAAAACACCTACTGCTGGTATAAAAAGGCTTGCCAACACCCCATTATATTCAGGCAAGCCTAATAAAAAGCAATCTAAAGCCCCTAAACCTCCCAATAATGGGGAGGATGAGCTGCTGAAGGAGGCCTGCAAGACATTGTCAGGAATAAATTCCTCCTCATCAAACACCAATTTTTTACAACCTGGGGATGAAGCTTTTGGCAGATATATTGTCTCAAAATTGGGGCAATTTTCTCATCCCAGGTTGGGGAATCGGTGCGAGAAGGAAATTGTCAACGTCTTGATGATGCATCTGGAAGAGGATGATGCTACATTGTGATGTAGTAGCGTCATAAATGTTGTAATAATCTTTTATTATTTTTTTCTATTCATTATTATTCTTTAAATATATTGTTTTTTTTTTTTTTTTTTTGTTAACTAGAAGCTACTAAAGTCTTTTTTTATCATTTAGAGAATAAAATGTCTGTATTTTTAAGTTTTTATTGTTCTATTTATTTTGTGTCACAAAGCTTTTCAGTTGCACTGTAACAAATACATGAGTGACGTTCGACTTTTGTATCTTAAGTGCTACTTGTGTCTCAGTTAACATCTTTTATTCTTTCTCTACATTGAGCACAAATGTTTCAATAAATGCATTCCTTAAAAAAGTTTTGTGAGTATAGTTTAAAGTGTTAGTACATTTCCAGTATATTTATAAAGTCATAGTTTAAAAATAATAATTATTATGATAGATTTACTGATGAGTTCAGCAGCATTTGAATTTTATTTAAAAATTTTCACATTTGTCTCTTAAGAGATGAATTTATGTATAATTTCTTAAAATTCAAACTTCTACATGCCTATAAATAATACTTCCTATGTAAAATCTAAGGTTTTATGCAGTAGTTATGGGGGGAAAATATATAATGTTAGAGAACTCATACAATCTGTATGTCTTCTTTAAATGTCACAAGAGGAACCACACATGAAATGAAACCTTCAGTTATGAGTAATAAAATTTTTTATGTTTTTCTGAATTAACATAGAAGTTCATAAAAAGCAATAGAAATTTAACAATCATGAATTAATAAGAGGAGCTTTAGTAAGCCTGTCTACATATATATATATATATATATATATATATATATATATATATATATATATATATATATATATATATATATATATATATATGTGTGTGTGTGTGTGTGTGTGTATAAAGCAAAAAATGTTTTTTAAAAAATTTTCTTGAACTAGTTGCATAACTGCAGTTTTGGGGCTTTCACGAAATTTTATTTACAGTTTTCGTTTCAGCATGAAAAGATTTCTACCTTGAATGGCTTTGTTTTGAAAGTGCTAGCCGAAATTTCATATTACAACTGGTGAAGGTCTTTTTTTAATTTTCAAAAACAGCGATAAGTTAAAAATATTCAAACTGATATTAAGAAAATTGTTTTGTTAAAACAAAATTTTTTATACATTACCTTAATGGTTTTAAAACGGTACCGAATGCTTTGTTCATTGTATCGGTATTAGTTGCAACAGAAGTTCACTGATTCTTCTCTTTTTTTTTCATGGTGAATTTTAGACTGTTTGTAGCAATTATTTTTTTAAGTTAAACTGTAAAATGTATGAGAAAATCATTCCTAAGAGGAAAACTGGAAGTCAGCCTAAAAAGGCGAGAAGCTTCGATAAAGAAATTTATGTTATTGTGCATTATCAAGGAGATTGTCAATGCACTGCATGTTTGGAGTTTAATGAATTACAGACTCTTGATTTTCAAGGGACAGTATCGAGTTTTCGAGAGAACAAGGTAATAATCATAATAAAATTACATTCTAATAACTAGTCTTGATAGTTAAAAATAAGTGGAAACATGTAATGAAAGTTGAAAAAAAGTCTTAATACAATAACAAAAATTTTAATTTTTAAACTGAGCCCAGAAACAAAAGAAGTTAGACAAAGGAATGCACCATTTCTGTGTTTTGAAAGGGGTTTTCCCGTTCATCTCTTTTTACGAAGATGGAAATAGGGTCAAAACGTTCAACAAAATGGCGTGAGAATGGGGGAAATGTTTTAGGTGGGTTTTTTGGCTTTTTAAGACTTAAATTTTGTGACTCCACCGGGCTTTGGGATGAAAGTGACAGTACATAAGCTTCTCCGAATCATTATTAACCCATGAGAGAAATAATGAAAGGTATGAAAAATGTTTTGAAACATTCTTTGAATTGCTTCGAGACAATAAACTAGTTTTTCCAAAACAATTATATTTCACTTCGAAAAATATTCGACATAACAAGGTTTTGATTAAAAAATCTTCGACATGAGGATGAAAAATGACATTAGATAAATACACAAAAGGAAGGGAGAAATTAATTTTGCAACATATCAAGATTTTCGAGATATCGAGGGCATACTGTATATGGTATTTAATTAAAAATAAGTTAGAAATTTGTGAATATGACTAATTATTTTACACACATATATACATTAACAAAAATTATGTGCTTCATTTTTTAAAAAAATCTTTCAACACCGTTCATACATTTTTGCGTGACAAAAATTGGTGAAAAAAAACAAAAACAAAGCAGCCTAATGAAAGTTGCACATTGCTCTCTGCCATGGAACAGCTCCAGAACCATTAAAATAGGTCTTGAAGCGATTTCTGACTTGTTTCGCCAGAACTGTTCCATGTGCAGAGTTCCTACGTACATTACTAAAAGTGAAAGTGTTTTGTGTGTGCCTCCAACTACCTGGATGGACTTCCAGATTTTCAACGTCTTCATGGTCAACAATTGATGCTGGAGAGTATAGATTTTTACACCTTGCTCTCAAAAAATTATACAGAACACAGGCTGCCATCACTATTCTAATTGCTTTCGCAGGTTTAGTCAGAATTTTCACCTGGAAAATGCGAAAGCGGGAAGCCATAATTCCGAAAGCGTTTTCGGAAACTCGACGGGCTCTTGACAGTCTGTAATTAAAAATTCTCTGCTCTTCTGACAGAGAATCACCAGGGTACGGCTTCATAATGTGAATGCCGAGTGGGAAGGCATCATCTGCAACGATGACATGTGGAGCAAGCACATTTGAACCAGGCAATGTCTTGGCTTTTGGAATTGAAAGCCCACCAGATTCCAAAACCTTTTTCAATTTGCACTTGTCCCACACACCACCATCACTGACTCTGCTGTTCGTCCCCACATCGACAGATATGAACATTAAATTAGCATCCACCAATGCCATCAAAACAATACTGAAAAAATGCTTGTAATTGTAGTATGCAGAACCAGAGTTCGGCGGCGGTTCAATGCTGATGTGCTTCCCGTCTAAAGCCCCGATACAGTTGGGGAAATTCCATAACTCCCGAAATCCTGCTTCAATTTCCTGCCAGTCTTCAGGGCATTGTGGTACTCGAAGATATTCATCTCGTAGGACATCATAAATAGCTGTGCACACAGCTGGAATAATGCCAGAAATGGTGTTAGGCGCTACTCGGAAGTTGAAACCTATGGACGACTGAGTCTCTCCTGGAAAAAAAATACATGTGTTATTTAAACGAGGCAGTAAAATAAGCCAGTGGTACCCTATATTTCTTGAGTTGAGAAGCATTTTTGGAATTCAGAATTTTCCATCGTATTCCTTCCTTTACTTTGCAAATCGATATGTACAGGGACTCAGATATAAATTACAGGACCATATGCATATACTGCCAGGTCCAGTGTTCATTTTTTTTTGTTGCAAACTATAACTACTTTATTACAAATGTTGTTAACTACAACTACAACTGACGTTTTTTCAAAAATTTAGCAAGTACAAACTACTTTTGAATTCGCTGCTTTTTAAAAAATACAGTAGAGTCTCGAAAATTCGAGGTTCCGCTTCATCCAAGGTGCTTTTTTAATATCTTTAATGTATACTTTTTACAGACAAAAAATGTTAGTTTGAAAATAGAAATATTTTGCTATGTAGAACTTTCCTAACGATATACAGAAAGAAATTGAAAACTTTATATCAATAACTTTTGCCAAGTGACATAAAATAATCTTCGACTGTTAGAGATGGATTAAGAAATGCCTTCGAGAAAGTAGGAAGTAGATTGATACAAAAAATAGCTTGAAATTAAAACATTGTTTTGCTCCAAAGGATGAGCAAACCGCCCTTTTGGAACATCCGATTGCAATTTAAAAGGGAAGTGCAAAACTTGACGCTGTACGAAGAGTATATACAAAATTTTACCCTTCTATGACTAACATTTTTGCATTATGGGAGGTACATATGTACGCTCACACATAGAAACAATAGTCACGACAAAACTTATTCGAGGACGATCAAAGGGCAGTTTTTGGTTGCCTGAAAGTTTACATACAAGTACGTGCAGACATAAAAAAAAAAAAAAAAACTAATCAAAACTCATTTAGGATTGATTAAAATATAAATTTATGTTGATATTTGAGTGATAAATTTTTAGAGGAGACAATATTTCTATTTCATAGTGTAAGGAAGTAAACAGCGCATGTCTTAATGTAGTACATAGAATTTTTCGGATAATCTAAGTTTTCAGTAATCCAAAGTGGGGAGAGTCCCAATTACATCGGATTTTCGAGACTCTACTGTAAATAAAAATTTATACACACTGTTTGAGGATTGAAAGAAAACATTTGAAAAGTGGTTTAGATTCAACAATTGTCTCATTTGAAGATGGAACGTTAATATGAAATGTCTTTTTTTTTTCTTTTTGAGCCAATTTGTCATTCTAAACTTTTTTTTTTTAAATTTATGCAAATATTTGCCTTAATTAAAGAATTAAAAAGTTGAAAGAACTAAATTTTCTATTTTTTTCTCCTCTCTTAATGCAAGAAGTGAAGCTTGACTACTTGAAAATGTGAATCGAAGCAGTCACATGTTGATTTAAATTTTACACAGGCATGCATATGCATAAAATATGCATTTGACTTCGGTGATTTGTAAGATTTTCGAAACTTTGATCAAAATTAAGATCATGATGTTCTTAGAGACTAATAGTCTGTTGACTAGTTTGCAGTATGGTTTCAGGAATGGTAAATCCTGTACTACTAATTTATTGCATTTCTACGACAAGGTTACCTCAGCTTTAGATAACAAAAAATGTGTGGATGTTGTTTATATTGATTTTCAAAAAGCTTTTGACAAGGTACCGCATGTTGCTCTTCTCAGCAAGTTAGCTGACATTGGAATAGGAGGAAAAACTTTACTTTGGGTTAGAAATTGGCTTACTGGTAGGAAGCAAAGAGTAGTTGCGAGAGGAAATCATTGTAATTGGAGTGATGTTTTAAGTGGGGTTCCTCAGGGATCAGTTTTAGGGCCTCTTTTGTTTATTATATTTATGAATGACATGAATGAAAATATTTCTGGAAGCATGAATTGTTTTGCTGACGATGTAAAAGTTATGGGGATTGTCGAAAATGAAGAACAAGTAAAACAGCTGCAAGAGGATTTAGATCATATTACTAAGTGGGCAGATAAATGGGGTATGGCAGTTAATGTAGGGAAATGTCAAGTGCTACACTTAGGTCATGGAAATAAGCGTATGAGATATCGTTTACAGGGTTCAGTCATAAATCAGGCAGAAAATGTTATGGATCTGGGTGTCTTTATAAATCAGGACTTCAAGTTTAGTCAACAGTGCAGTATTGCTAGTAACAAAGCCAACAAAATGCTTGGGTTCATCAATAGATCTATTTCAAACAAATCTAAGAAAGTTCTTCTGCCTTTATACAGGAGTTTAGTAAGACCTCATTTGGAGTATGCTGTTCAGTTTTGGTCGCCTTATCTGAAGAAAGATATTTTTTGTATTGGAAAGGGTTCAAAGAAGGGTAACTAAATTAGTAAGGGGACTCTCAGATTTAGATTATGATACCAGGCTTAATAGGCTTAACATGTATAGCCTGGAGCAAAGGAGAGTCAGAGGGGACATGATTCAGTTATTTAAATTTATCAAAATGAAAGATGTAAATGGATTAAATTTTTGCGGGGAAAGCAGGACAAGGGGTCATTGTTTTAAGCTATTTAAATCTCAGGCTAACTTGGAAATCAGGAAAAACTACTACTTTAGCAGGGTCGTGGGCACTTGGAATAGCTTACCGGAAGAGGCAGTAATGAGCAAGGGAGTGGATAGCTTTAAGAGGGCCATTGATCTTCATTGGGGACTAATTAATTGACTAGGACCAGCCTAGCTGGGCCCAGAGCCTGTTGCTGGTCGTCACATTTGTATTTGTAAAATTGAATTGATGGCAAAAAACATCTTTTACACAGAAGAGAAAATTTTTAACTTAAAAGTAGGAATTAATTTTTTTTCTTTGTAATCTTGCACATCCAACATTTATGTATAATATCTACTGTATTTCATAAAAACCCATCATGTTCTGAGAAAATACTCTAGCTACCTTCCAATATGAGTTACAATAATATTTCTGCAGTAATTGTTATTTTTGTCAAAATATTTTAATTTAAATGCCAGGTGCAGTAATGAATGCCAGGAATTCAGTTTTACTGGGTACTTAATTCCATTAATCCCCTATTTTCAAAATTTTGACAAGGGATGAAAAAGTACCAGCAATTGAAACATGCTTCAGTCCAAAAATTTCAACATATCGAGGGTTTAAAAAAACAAATTTCTAGATAACTAATGAAAATACATAGGAATTTTAATAGGAAATGCAGAAGATTCATTTCAAATATATCAAGAGTTTTGAGATTTTAAGGTTTGACTACATATAACCTCAAAAAATGCTTCGTTGATACAGTCGGCTTAAACCGACAGGAAATAAAATTTTCTTATAATTAAACTCAATGTAACAATTTTATCTTACCTGTGGCTAAATATCGCAGGGTAATGGCTAAGCGCTCTCCTGCAGGGATAGCTCTTCTCATTACCGTATCCTGTTTTGCTATCAGAGGTTCCACCTTCTCTAACAAAAGCTGGAAAGTCTCTGTGTCCATTCGTAGAAATCTGCGATAGCCTTCATGATCCTATGATAAAAATATTAAAACTATATTACTCATATTATGTCAAATACATTAGTTTGGTGAGCATGAATTATTCATTGAACTTCATCGACTGAAATTACTATTCACACTAGTTTTATTATATTTTAAATAAACTATTGCTGATGTGATATAAAAGTAAAGAACCTTATGAGCTTGATATGATGATATGATTCGTAAAAAATTGAAAAGAACAGGAGCTGAGTTCCCATGCAAATTAAGCCCTGGCTGTAATAATTTTTTGTAAGGTCTACTTTCTTATGCAAACAGTTTCATAGTAAAAATATAATAAATATAAGATAAAGGTTTTTCGATCTTTGTGATTTATAAAATATGATTCAACTGAGTTCATAAAGATATATTATTTCTGTTTTAAATTGCAAGCACTATTTTGGTAAAAGAATTAATTTAAAAAGTTCACTAATACAAAAAAAGGCTTACCTCTAGTGCTAAACTTACCTCTAGTGTTTGACTAATTCTTGCATCAAATTGTCATAGCATCCAAGCTGTACTCTTCTTAGAAGCCATTGCCTGGACCACTTCCTTTTTTTCTGCCTTCTTTTAATAATCCCCCGTACAATTAAGGCTGCAAGAGCCGCATTAAGTCTCCGTTTATTGATCTCGTCCATGAGCGGAAATTAAATAGCCGGTGTAGAAATTGAATGCCCGATTTGACGAAGAACAAGCGCATACACATGGATACACACTAGAAAATGGTAGCCCCTGTTGTGAGCAACGCGAACAACCTTCCGCGCAACCAGAAGCAACCCTGTAGGCAACTTCCCGTCCGTTGCTTGCGCTTACAGTTGAAGATAGAGCAGTATGGAAGATACGATTGCGGTTAAATTTCTGTCGTGTGATAAGCCCTTAAAAAACGTCCGATTGCCATGCAGGATAGATGCAACGGAAATTTTCCTTGCACGAACCAGAAAAAAGCTAACTTATTTGCAGCATGAAACAACGTGCTTTATCGATATTCTCGGAAAGACTAAATAGAAGGCTTGGAAATAGTGAGACAGTAATTTTTATTGTGTAAAATTCTTTTTGCGATGACTGAAGAGTCAATTCGAAGAAAGGTGATAATGAGCTTTAACTCTTTCAGAATAGCAGAGGCCTTGGCTACCCACAATAGCTCAATGCAGCCAAGAATATTCCCCCTCCCCCCAAGAGAGTGCTAACAAGTAGGAACTTGGAGTGAATGTTCAAGATTAAGAAGAAACAGATGATATAAAGGATAATTGGGGGATAATGCCTGCATTGACAGTTTCACTTTCACTTAAAATTGTCAGTGCCACCTGGAAAAGGTAGAATAGCTGTCACTACTTGATGCCTAAAAGAAAAGGGTTGGAAGTTACTCACAGGATTCGGGAATACATGGAGAGCTTTCTAAAATGCCACAAAATTGCTGAGAAAGGAAATTCAAGAACTTAATCAGTGTTTTTTTCCAGGAAGAGGTCAGAAGTTTTGTTTATCTTAACCAAGACTTTCATTTTGATCTGCGTAATATCCGTGATATTTTTTATGTAGTTAAATAGAAAACAACTTAATCAACAAAGCGTTCATTTTAGACGTGATTTCGTCTTGACCATGGTCGTATTAACCCGGTTCAACTGAACTACTTTTATCGTATACTATGAATTTTCTTCAACAGTGACTTGAACTGAATTTCAAGTCAGAAATGGTCCTTGAGACAAAGTAAAATATCATCTCTACTACAAATTATAATTTTAATTAAAAAGTGCATTTGTTGAAAAATTATAAATTGTGAAAATGATGATTGTAGACTCCAAAACAATGATTAGAAGAAAAGATTTGTCAACATTTTTATTTATGTATTTTATGTCACTAAATTGAATATTTTCTAATCTCACCTATAGTGTTGCCGTATTTTAAAATAAGTTTCATGATTATTGTTATCTGGTATTTTTTATTAATATTATAAATTTGGTTACAGACTCAACAAAACATTATGGACTCTACACTTCGCAGCTGTTTTAACACAGCTCTTACTTGAACATCCTGCACAGAAAAAAATGAACTAAAAGTAAGCCCTTCAAATGAAATTACAACTTAGTATACTTTAAAAAAACTGACTTTTAGAAGAATTTTGACTGCACATGTGTATAGGGCAAGTCAAGGCACATTGGTCTGCTTCTCTATTTTTTTTTAATCTCGTCATAAAATTAAACAATTAGTTTTATTTTCTACCATGAGTTTCATTAAGTATTTCTCTCTTCCCAGAAAATGTTCAGTTGACTAACTTTTTTACCATTAAGTGAACCAGACTGCCCCAGGCCCTGGATCCTTTGATTCACATTACAAAAACGACGAACTCTGTTGCAATCTCAATGATGAATATTATCCAACATCTTCAACAAACAAATGTTGTTTTGTGACTAGAATTAAAAAGCAAAGTTGAAAAATCAATATAACATATTGACCTACATCTACTTTTACACTAGTTATGCCAAAATCATTAAATTTTTTCATGAATCAGCACAACTTAAGTCTTCATCATCTTTATTCGTGATAATACTAGAGTATTGTTTTTTTAATTGTTAATTTTTTTTGGTGTAGGGGGGCGGGGGGGGGGGGGTATTATGAACTAAAAGAGCTTATTTTAGAGAAGAATTCAATTGATTGCTTCCTTTTTCATAAAAACCATTAAAAAGAAAAAAAAAAGCTGCTTTGTTATGAAAGTTACTCAACAAAAAATAACACTGCCAAAATAAGTTTCTGAAATTTGTTCAATATAACTGTACAATGTGATTTCATCAGTAATTATTGTCCTGTAGGCCCTGCTTTTTGTTGGTCATGAATTTAGAAAAAATTAAAAACTAATAGGCATTATAATTATCTATGCCAGTCTAACAAGCTCAGACTGCCCCTATGATTTTATGGAGTATCCACTGATCTGGGGATCGTGAATTTCAGTATATTTCCAATGTGACATTTGAAAAATTATCATTATTAAATCGCGGGAAAAAAAATCACTTTCACATGACAAAATAAAAGAACAAAGTAAGGCATCTCGTTTAATACATTATTATAAAGACGTTAAATGAAATAACAGACCTTTTGTGCTTTACATGACCAATCATAAATATTATTGATTAGATATAATTATTTAAACAGGAAATGAATAAAGTTTTCTTTGCTTAAGAGCAGATGTGATTTCTTAAGCAAAAAATTTGGCCTTTTTAAATTGAATTTACAGGAAAATTAAGTTACCTTAAAAAGTGCAATATTAAAAGTTTTGGCTGAAGAACATCTCCTCCCCAACATGTTCCCTCCAAGGGTTATCTAGAAAATTCGATTTACAGAAGGTGGTCCGGTATTCATCAATTCAGATAATCAGGATTCTACTGTAAAAGTAAATTGCTAGTGGAATTTGAACAAGGGAATCGCATTCAAGCTGTTTTTTTTTTTTTTTTTTTTGCATATATGATGAAGAAATAGCCATAACAGTTGATTCTATCTTTGAAACTATTGAACAATGAGGTAATGTTGTTGTTTAGGCTCTGTAAACAATAATTCAAGCAATACTCAATCGTGACAAATGTGTACGTAACATGTTTCTAAATGTGCAGTTCTTACGTGAATAATTCCTTAAAAAATATTTTTTGCCATTTTAATAATTATTTTGGTGTGTAAAGGTATTATAGACGAACTAAGACCTTTATCTCTAAAAAAACCTTCATTAGATAAGAATAGTTATTTCTTTCACAGAAAATATGAAGATAGTTTAAGCAAATATTTTCATGTCTTTTGAATGTAGAGTCCGTAACATGCTATATATCTTCCTATATCTTTAGAAATTCAACACAAATTTAAACAATTTCAATGCTATGGCATAAGTACACATAGGACTAACCATTTACAAGAAGTTTAACTTTATTATTTGCACTAATCATGAGTAGGAGGCTAAAACATCCTTATGAAGTGTCGAGTCCACAACTGCTAAATACTGTGAAAGGCCCCATCATCTAAATACAAAATTTCCAGATAACTAATTCCCATCATTTAAGATCGATAATAATTAAAAATACATAACGTGATATGCTGTAAATAATCTTTATGATAATTATACTGGTGGATATTGGCCATGAAATCTTTATCTATTACCGCATCCGAATCACCATTTCTTTTCTTGTGGATATGCCTCAAATTACCTAATCTAGAAAATCACTAATCATAATATGCGGGTGCAAATTTCTGGGCCATTTCCATTCCATTTGTAGAAGCAAGAAACCCAGCAAGTAGTGTCCCTACCTCATTTCGTGATTCAGAAAACATAATTTGCATTTAAGATGTTAAAATTCGACAGTTTTTTTTTTTTTTTTTTTGCAGGCGATCACAAATCGCTTATATTATTCTCACTTGACCCAAGTTCTGATTTTTCAGATCACCATGACAACGAGAATAAGTCTAGTTCATTGTTTTAATATTTGTTAAGAGGATGAATTTCCGTTGTCATGGTTACATATCTTTTGCGTTCATTCAAGGCTGAACTTAAGCATTCAATTTGCATTCAAGCACAAAAACATGGGATCTGGTAAACGACGATTCCATCTGAATGAATCTAGCAGGGGAGAAAGGATAGCAATGAGATGTCTTAACCATTTCTATTCCATTCCATTTATAAAAACTAGGAACGTAGCACAAAATGTCCTATCCCTATTCGTGATTGCGAAAAGCATCATTTCAAGAGGTCAAAATTCAAATGAAGGTTAGATGCTGGATATGTTTTTTTTTTTTTAATACTAGAGTAAACTGCAACACAGATGCTAGGGATGATAGGGTAAGTTTTCCCTACATTCAGTAAAGGTGTGAATCCTCATGTAAATAGCCGATTATTGAGTAACACGTGAGTTTCAAACATGAAACTTGCTCCACAGTGTGATAATTTGATAATAAGTTTTGGTAAGGTTCAACATGCAAGGAAAGCAGTGGCGTAGCTAGACCCGACTTTCGGGGGGGGGGGGTTACTTCTTTTATATATGTATATATATATATATGTATATATATGTATATATATATTTATATATATATGTATATATATATATATATATATATATATATATATATATATATATGTATATATATATATGTATATATATATATATATATATATATATATATATATATATATATATATATATATATATATGTATATATATGTATATATATATATGTATATATATGTATATATATATATGTATATATATATGTATATATGTATATATATATATATGTATATATATATATATATATGTATATATGTATATATATATATACATATATATATATACATATATATACATATATATATATATATATATATATATATATATATATATATATATATATATATGTATAATCGCTTGGAATTTTTTTCCTTTTCTTCTTTTTTTTTCTTTCTCTTCTCTCTTCTTTTTCTCTTTTTTTTTTTTTTTTGAGACTAACTTTTCGGGGGGTTTTTTGTCCCCAAAACTCCCCCCCCCTTAGCTACGCCCCTGAAGGAAAGGCTTTATTGTGACAAGGCTGAACTCGATCCGCTAACTTAACTGTTTTACTGGTAAGACTTTCATTTAAGGAAAACGAAGAGACCAAAACAATTAACGCTATCTACTGGAGTTTAGGGTTAACCCACTGGTGTTAGGGTTAAAATTTCAACTATCAAAATATCACCAAACAGGCAATGGCTTCGTTCAAATTAAGAAACAATTTTCACCCGTCAAAATATGACGAGCGATTTTCTAGTTGTTAAATAATTTTCCAAAGTGTGTGCGAGAGACAACCATGAAATTAGAAACTCTCCTCCAGTACTACATTTAAGCTATCTTAATTAGAAACTTCAAAATTTAATTTGTGTTTATTATTTTGGTTACTTTAAACATCATAATTGTTTGACTAGAAAAACTTGCTTGTTGTTAACTCACAAAACTTAAATCTATGAATCATTCACTGATGTGTTAGTTTTTGCAAGTTTTAGATTCATACTACAATTTAACCTTTCCCAAAGCCTCATCAATTAATTTCATTTTTAAAAATTATAAACCTATTTAAAAAATAAACTTATTTTCAGGGTTGGTAAAAAAACCAGTTTTTTTCAAAAAAAAAACCCCAAAAAACCTTTTTTTTGGTTTAAACCAGGTTTTTTTTAGTTTCAATACTATTTGCGAGAAAAACAGTTTTCGGCAGGTAATTAAGGTTCCATGTAATTAACAGTTATTCAATAGTCACATTATACCTAATTTCTTGATTAATTAAGGAGATAAGAACAAAATCTTGTAACTAAATTAAATAATTAAAATAGCTTTCTGCTTCCAATGAACAAAAGGAGGGAAAAAAACTAAGAATTATCTGCACCCAATAATCATAAAGCAGCATAGGTGTATAGCCAATCAAAATCTTTTGAGCACACCGAATCTAAAAAAAACCCAAAAAAAAAAAAAAAAAAACACCAATGGAGAGTGTAGTTTATATGTGAAGATTTATATATTTCTCAATCAATTTTTACACATATATTTGCATTTTGTTCTGGGAATTTAAAAATTTGTCTTTTTATCTTCCTACATTATAATATAAGGAACTATTATATATCATAATATGAAGTATAAACTTTTTTTTTTAAATTTGATTCAAAAAATTTTATTTGTGTTCACCTGCAGAACAAATCTTAATTTTTAGGTGCAAACAATTAAGTTAGACTGTTGATTACCTTACAAGTCAAAGTTAAAATTCCAGGAAAGTGCAAATAAATGGGCAAAAATGTCACACCCCTGCAACAGGAGTGAGCAATATAATGGATTGCATCTACAATAAAAGATTCAATCCTTAGTAAATCTTAACTAATCATCATGCAAATTAAGCATAATGATCGAAGTTGACTGAAATCTGCTTTATGACACATATATGAAATAAAAAATATATTAATATTTTTTTGATTGAAGCTTGTAATACATTTTGCAATTTTAGTATTTTTCTCTGCAACTTAGCTAGGAACTTAGCATAAATGGAATTTTACATTTTTCAATATGTGTGGGAAAATCAATATAAACCTGTAAAATAGATTTTTTTTGGCTTTTTTTTTTTAAACCGCATGGTTTTTTTTAAAAAAACCAATTGGTTTAAACCATGATTTAAACCAACGTGGTTTAAACCAAACAACCCTGCTTATTTCAACCATGAAACAGATGGATGCATAATTTTATGATGAAGTTTTTATTACCATTTTACTAAAGTTGAAAAAAAAATTAAATAATTTTTTTATATTTATTTTTGTGAATTATATGTTTGATAAACATTAATGCTTTTTTGCCTATAAATACTTAGAATGCTTCTTACATAAAAACACAATCAAAGCAATTATACTATTAGTAGCGACTAGGTATGGATTCACCGAATCCCATATTTTGCCCAATAACTAAAATTATAATTTTTTTTTTTACCAATTTATGAGAGAAAATATTTGTAAATTTTGTGACTTTTGTGAAATATAAATGCATTTCCATTTGTCCACATTAGTGACTAACTTTTAAATATATATATATATATATATATATATATATATATATATATATATATATATATATATATATATATATATATATATATATATATATATATATAAACCCCCCTAAAATAAGTCATTCCAACAGCAAAATCAAATTAATGTATTTAACAACTAGCGAATGTTTATTTTCAGAAGCAGGGACAATCTAAGAACCAAAACATAATATAGGCTACAACCTGAAAGTGCAGAATGCCTAACGTTCCTGCACCTAGGTTTACCGTTTTGAGGCGTTAATTACAATAATTAGTTAATTTAATTAGTTCAGGCAAATGTCATCTAATTGAAACTTCTAGCTCGATTATTGACCATTCCAGACTGATGAGCCTATAACGAGGACAAAACATGCCTTCTCTGGATCTCATAAGCAGGCTGTCAGTATATTGCCTTCAGTTCTGCCTTAGCCCTGGCTTAAGGATAGTAACTTACTGGCTTATGACCCATGCTTTGAGCTCAATTGACGATTTAAATCTCGCCATTTGTTGCAGACTCTTGCTGGTATGCGAAAATTGTTTTAGCTACCAGTTTGTTGGCACTCTCAGGTTCAAAGAGATGACATCCGCCTCTCGGTTATTGACTATTCCAGACTGAGGACTCCATAATAGGAACAAAACTGCAGTCCCTGACTGTGATAACTGCGCTGTCATTGTATTGCATGTAATATTTATACTTCAGGAATTAAAGTACTTCAAAATTTGATATCAAAGTGTTTCACTTATGTATTACTATACTAGCGGTACATGCACGGCTTTGCCCGTAGTAGAAAATTAAAAGGTCATTTCCTTCGCCTGTATATTTAGAAATACTGAATGATGAATTTCTCACCAATTTGCTGTATTCATTTGCTTGCCCATGTTACGGTTCCACGTGATGATAATTTGGTAATTTACTCGTCCACGTTGCTCAGTAAATTTGCTCGGTAAAATGTTCTCAAAATTGGAATAGAAAAAGAACTAAATTGAATTTTTTCGAAAAATCGCTTCGAGATGCTCACCTCCATGCGACAAACTAATTCTGTGCCAAATTTCATAAATCTCAGTCACACTAGAGCCGCTATACAGATAGACCGATGCATCAGCTTAAGTTTAGCCATTTTGGATCGGATTTTTCATTGTTTCGTTGCTAGGGTTACCACAGCAAAGTTTTGCATTTCGCCAAATTTGCCGGAAATAATATTTTATTTAATAAACAATTCACGTGCCGCTAACAATTGCTCTCAGTGAACAATCACCAAACGTGATAACTCACCAGAAAAGCCAACCACTCAAACACGTGCTCCGATCTAAAATGGCTAATCTTAAGCTGATGCGTCGGCTCGTACATATAGGGGCCTTAGGTTGAACTAAGGTCGAAAATGTAGTGCAATAATTGACTTAAATGCAATAAATTACAATTTTTTATAGTTACAGAATGTAATGTATTAAAAATATGAACTAAAAAAGAATAGCACAAGTTTTAAAATATAAGTGTTTAATTATCAATTCCTTGTTCTTTAACCTATGATTTAAAAAATAATTTTTGTTAAAATTTTATGTAAAACTTATTTGCAAAAACCATTTTGAAAAAATAAGCTTTTTTTTCTGCACTTAAATATTACACATTTAATGACATTCCTTTGAGTTTTAAATGGAACTGAAATTAGTTGTCTTGGTACTGTTGTAAGTTTCCTTTCATAACACTACCAACGGTTACATAAGGAAGTTTTTATGCAATAGAGTTATTGACAATTTTTTTTAAGTAAAATGTTTTTTAAATGATCATTTTGGAGAAAAATATTATCAAATACTCATTATATATATAATCAAAACCCATTAATATCTATATTTATGCATTAAAAAATTGTAATAAATGGATTAGATTACATCCGTTTAGCTTTAGTGTAGTTTAGGACAGTTTAAGACAGTTTCAGACCCTTTTGGACAGTTTTGGACGGTAAAAACCACTTTTCCAGTCCTAAACCAGTTTTGGACAATCCAAAACCCAACCCTGCTGACAATGCTTACCGTTACATGCCATTGCGAAAACTGAAAATGGGACATTGGCACATATACTGCTATATGTGCCGCTCACCTTGTAGAATCAAACATTAACAAGGAGAGGTTACAGTCTCGGAAATTCAGATCGGGATGAGATTTGGCAGATTAGTAGTATCCCTTGAGGGTACTCTCAGGGTAAAGTAATAAAGCGCACTAGCCATAAAATTCCGAGAAAACAGCCTTTAAAGATTTACGCGCAACTTATTAACTAGTAGAGATTGTCCGTAAACAAGCGCCCGGTGGTCATGTGGGCAGCGCGCTGGGCTTCCATGCGGTCAATCCGGGTTCAAATCCACTGCGAGTGTTTTTATTTTTGTTCATTTATAAAGTAACTGTTACAGCTTTGTACAATTTGAATTGAAGATAATGCGAAATTTTTAAACACGTAAAGCACTTGAATAGAGAAAATGGAGATAAATTAAATCGATACAAGTTAAAATTTGAATTACAACGGCTACAAAATTACTGTGGAGCTTAATTTATAGATGATTTTTAACAATATAGTTGTTATTTATATACATACACCAGAATGATATTTATCATAAAAACATGGAAAACAAAAACTGTTTTGATATCTCGCACAAAGGAAGATTGCTTACAGGATCAACTTTTTTGTGAAAGAGTCGTTGGAAAACATACTTCATTTACATTCAGAAAAATTTCTCTTTTGTCAGAATGTTTAGAAGTATACCAGGTATATCGAATCATTTAATCAAAAATTGGCGATGACAGTTGATGGACAATTGATTGTATTTTTATGCAGTCTTCACGGGCATTTATTTCTCTATTATTTTCAACGAGAAACGCGCAATTATGTATATTTTTTATTAAATTCTTTACCTGTCTATAAAAGTAGACGTCGCAAGGTTGAACAAGTGGAGTACATTTTGGTGGAATCCCTTTAACTGAAAAGTTGGAGATTTTTCATCATCCTGGAAAATTTGGTCGTATAGTTCAGGTTTTGTTTGTCCTCCCGAAGAGTCGATAATCAATAGAAATTCTTCCTTTCCCACATAAAACTTCAAGCAAACGGTTTAAAAATTCGATGTATAGTCTTGTCGTTACCTTTCCTGATTTCGAAGATGTTATTATGACATTTTTATATTTTTGTTAGTATTTATCAATTGTTTTTTGAATTCGGGGGCCAAAAATACCAGTTGCTTTTTGTAAAAAAACAAATACAAAGGGCAGAACTTTTCCAGACAGGGTAAAAGAATATTGAGCTGTATATGAATGCATTACTCTATTCATGTCGTGCCTTTTGACGAAAATAGTTTTACTTCCCTTTCGAGCCAAAGTCCTGTTGTACGCCGACTGATACTGACATCCTGGAAAAAGGAAATGGGAATTAAAATATTTTGTCAAAATCAGGCGCGGATCCAGAGAGAGGGTTGTGGGGGGGGGGGGGTCATGACCCATCTTTTAAATGACCAAATATAGAATAAAATTGCATTTTTGGGATATATTTTGAAAAAAAATTTCCCATTTCGCACAAAAATTACCCTTTTACCCCTCCCTTTCCGAAAATGACCTCCTCCTAAACCAGAAGCTGGATCCGCCCTTGGTCTGAAGATTGTAAAATAAGTTTTTAATTACTTACCAGTTTGGTCAGCATTGATAACATAATCGTTTTTGAAATTCGGTATCAACTTTAACGTCTGGATTACAAAAGTGTCTGCAGAAGCCAAAGTTTCTTCGATCGTCGCAGTTTCTCTTTTTGAAACAAATTTTGTGACTTTTCGCTGACGAATGGCATGCTTCCTTTTGAAATTTTTTTACCCAACTGTCAGATGTTTTAAATTCAAAATCTGTAAACTGTCGTGCTGCTGCTAAAGCCCACTGTTGCAAGTTCCGAGTAGTAACTTGTTGATAATTCTCTCGAGCTTCTAGAAAACGATCATATGTCCAAGAATTGATTACATCGTATTGATCTAATAGATTTCCTCCATTTTTTATTTCTTTCTCCCATTGCGATAAATATTCATTTTTTTTTTTTTTTACCTTTTTTTTGTAAGGTTTGTAGATTCCATGAGGGGTGAGCCGTTGCTATGTTCACAACTTTAATTTTGTAATCCAAAGGAAGATGCTCTACCTCTCTTCTTTTTTTCTCTTTTGGTTCGTATTCAGCTGATGAGCTTTGAATTTCGACTTGCTCAAAAGGTTCCTCCTCACAGTTTTCATTTTCATGAGCAAGTTCGTCATCAGTTACAAATATTTTTTCAACCAGCATATCCATAGTACGTTCATAAATTTCTTTGCCCATTAACACTGCTTCATGAGAAATTGAACTTGATGATTCTGCTGCAATCAAATGGTTTTCAGTAAGCAAGCTCTCGTAATAAACGACCGCATCTTTTAATCTCTGCTTCAACAATTCCTTGTGCAATGAATTTTGATCCATTTTGCCAACAGATTTTATTTGTTTCAGGATTACTTCAATAACCGACCATTTCGATTCACAATATTTTAAAAACTGAAATCCTTTTTCACGGTATAGAATGTTCCAGTCTAATATACAGTACAGACGATAAATAAATTTAATGATGAAAACAAATATGAACATTGCAAACAATAATAGATGGAAAATAAAGAGTTGAATATTCAATGAAAAATACAGCAGACGATAAATTTACAAATAACAGAAAGAAGGAGCAAAACCATTGCTCGATAAGTACGGTTAGGTTTTTTTAAAATTTGACTACCTGCTTATATGCAATAAAACAACATTCTTACTCATCCACAAAGAAACTGATTATGTTTTTATTGCAAAAATCATTTACTTCGTCAAAGTTTATAATATCTAAAAATGTGTAATCACTTGTTTGTGAGAATAGTAAATAGAGTTTTGCAAACTGCAAAAAGCGGTAATAGTCACTTTATAAATGAACAAAAATGAAAACCTCGCAGTGGATTTGAACCCGGATTGACCGCATGGAACCCCAGCGCGCTGCCCACATGACCACCGGGCGCTTGTTTACGAACAATCTCTACTAGTTAATAAGTTGCGCGTAAATCTTTAAAGGCTGTTTTCTCGGAATTTTATGGCTAGTGCGCTTTATTACTTTACCCTGAGAGTACCCTAAAGGGTTACTACTAATATGCCAAATCTCATCCCGATCTGAATTTCCGAGACCGTAACCTCTCCTTGTAAGAGGGAAAGTGTTGGAAGATACTGGAGCTTTCTCATAAAAAAATACACTTTGAAGCATTTTCTGGGGAAGGTAGGCAATAAAGGAGAGGCCCACCAAAGATTATTTTACACTGAAGTTCTTAAAACACTGCTTTAGACTACGTTTAGTTATGTCATAAGAGATGGGGCTGGTCCTCCGAACTTTTTCAAAATTTAAGTCTTAAAATGCAGTTTCAAGTTATCATTGGTGACAACAGATAGGAGAGAGGCGATTAGGGAACCTATTGAATGGCCTAAATGTTGTTGGCTTTTATGTTCAAACCCTTCAGTTGGGAAAGGAGGGGGGCCGTCAAGATCTGACGTTCAGGAGACATATCTTTTACTCTCGCTCTCACTTGATGCCTTTTTTTCTTTTGACTTGCCGATCACTTGCCTTGGTACTACCAGACCATAGTTCAGTGGCGTAGCTAGACCCGACTTTCGGGGGGGGGGTTACTTCTTTTATTTATATATATATATACATATATATATAATCGCTTGGAATTTTTTCCTTTTCTTCTTTTTTTTTCTTTCTCATCTCTCTTCTTTTTCTCTTTTTTTTGAGACTAACGTTTCGGGGGGGGGGGGTTGTCCCCAACCCCCCCCCCCCTTAGCTACGCCTCTGTCATAGTTAATATAATAGTACACTATTCAGTGTGATCCTCCCTCAACAAACAATAGTAAATGTCGCTTTTAATGTTGCAAAAATGTTTTCATGAGCGCAAGGAGAAGAAGAATTCGTTGGTGCCTGTTCTCGAAGGTGTAAAGGCGCATGGACCCGAGAGCATACCAGCCCGTTTGCTGATGGACCGGTGGGCCAGTCCATCCCTGACTGCATCCACGGAATTCCGCAACATATATGCAAAATGATCACAGTTTTTGGCTTAAGTATGTATATGTGCCAGCAAAAGCCGTGACAGTCATTGACCCATTGTGCTATTTCATACATAGCCCTACCTTATGTTTTAACATTTCAAAACATTAAAATTGAAAAAAAATTGAATTAAAATTGAAAAAATTGAAAAATTGAAAAGAAAACTTTTCTCTTTTGTTCAAATTTTGCATACATTTTGTGATCCACCCTTTATGTGCTTGAAAATTGTTGAGTATTACATTTTAAATCCCACAAATTATTTTCATTTCTTTTCAGCTATTACATGGAGTCAAGCATCAGATTCTGTCATGTGTAGTTACAGGCACTGAAATCTACGTTATTAGACACTGGCATACAGATACTCGTATGAATGCAATTTCAGCCAAAAAAAAAATATTTAAGAATGTGTAATTTCATTTCTGAATATTTCTGATGCAATGAGCTGAAGCGACACAAATCGTTGTTTCTAGAATGTTATATTTTGAGGAATTTTCTCTCATTTCACCTTAAAAAACACTTGAATAGTGACCATACTGTCGAAAAATTGCGTTCCTTGGAAAGTTTTCAAAGGAGTAGCAAGCCTGAAAGATCACCACTCTATCCGAAAACTTCCTTCCTGTTACGATTTTCTGTTTAGTGATTTTCTCTAGCAAGATCCTAAAAAGAAATTGTGTGAAAATGCATTCTGGTGAAAAACCATATTCTGGTGAAGTTTGTTTTGAGGAACCTTCCGAAGTAGCAAACCCAAAAAACCACTTAAAAGTCCACACTGCTGAAAAACCATATTCTGGTGAAGTTTGTTGTGAGGAACCTTCCGAAGTAGCAAACCCGAAAAACCACATAAAAGTCCACACTGCTGAAAAACCGTATTCTTGTGAAGTTTGTGGTAATAAATTTTCTCGGCCATATCACTTGAAAGAGCATTTCAGGATCCACACTGGTGAACGGCCATATTCCTGTAAAATTTGTTCCGAGAAATTTTCTAGATGTGGAAGCCTTAAAATTCACATGAGAATCCATACCGGCGAGGAACCCCATTCCTGTAAAACGTGTTTCAAGAAATTTTCTCTCGTAACACACCTAAGATACCACATGCGAGTCCATACTGGAGAAAAACCTTATAGATGTGAAGTTTGTTCCAAGGAATTTTCTCAACTAAAATACTTAAAGAATCACCGCAGTACGCATTCTGACGTAAAACCGTTTTCCTGCGAAGTTTGTCTTAAGAAATATTCTCGGATCGATAACCTGAGAAATCATTTAAAAATCCACACCGGGGAAAAACCGTATTCCTGTGAAGTTTGCTCTGACAAATTTTCTCATTCATCAAACCTGAAAAAACACTTGAGGACGCATACTGGTGAGAAACCGTATTCCTGCGAAGTTTGTTCCAAACAATATACTCAGCTAGCTGTCCTGAAAGAACATTTCAGAGTTCATTCTGGTGAAAAACCGTATTCTTGTGAAGTTTGTTCCAAGGAATTTGCCAAAAGAGGATTGTGGAAAAAACACTTGAAAATCCATTCCAGAGCCGTTCCACAGAAACTGAAACCACAATGAAAGAAAAAAAAAAAATCATCAGATACTTATCGTCAAGCACTTATAGATCTTGAAGAAAAATGTGCTTTGTGACGATAATTTTATTAAAAACTGGCGAAAGCTTCGTTTTTGTAGGTTAGTAAGATTTTACAGAAGGGTGAAAATGGTTGTTGGAAGAATTGCTTGAACTCTTACATTTTAAAAAGCTTTCTCAAAGATAAATTCAAACTAATTTTGAAATTTTACATAATTTTTATGTGTATACTTTTTTAATATAACCTTGAGTATATTTTGCTGGTTCCTGTAATTTTATTTTATACTTCATACTAGAGGTCTAATGAGCTGTTTTTCTATGTTCCGTTCCGTCACTCAAAGAGACAAATGTTTTCAGCTTCAGTTTAAAGCTCTCAACATTTATTCAGTACCAATAGTGGAGACTGGATACTTGATCCCTCTAGAGACTTGTTCACCCACTCAAATCTCAAAACTGCAACAGTACAAAACTTTAATAATAACATTACCAAGCAGCCATGGTAGGTTTACATCCCCTAGGGGTCAGATAATGCGTTTCGCATATGCTATTTAGGTCAGTCATGCCAGTCTCAGTTGGCAATAACCTAAAAGTTGAGATTTTTTTTTTAAATTGTGGGTCAAAGAGGTCGCTAACGTTTTTGAAGAAGTTAAGCAATACACATATTATTTTTAGTAAAAGATTCGAAACAATGTTACAAGTGTGAGAATTACCAATTTTTGGTTTATTTTGCTGTTGTTTGGAAGCATGTTTGAAAAGTATACTTAGGGATACTCGGTCTTTTCGAACCACTTAGACTTGATCTGGGATCAAGTGTCCTTTAATGTGACTATACACATACGTATATGCTATTAATTCGATGTATTGTTTAACAGAAGTGCCGAGTTAGAAAATCTCTTTTCCGTTCAATTTTTTATCGTTTTATTTTGTTGTCATGGTTACGTCTTTTAAATCCTTTGTTTGTTTCATATTTATTTTTATAATTTCTTAAAAGTATTTTAATTTATAGCGATCAACAGCACTTTTGTTAATTGGCGAAATGATATTTTTGAGAGGAAAAAAAAAACCGAGTTTAAACGATTACAGTGAAATTATCTTTTATGGAACTGATATATTTTTTTCTCTGCATTTGATCATTAACAATAGAAGTATGAACAATGAAACAGAAAGATTAATTTTTATTGTTTTTTCCCTCAATGCGTATGCTATTTTTTGCTTCGCGACACAATGATGTTTTTGTAAACTAAGTTTGGTTTTTACAAACTCTTTAGTGCAAAACGAAATTCCTTGGAACTTCATATTACTTAAATTTTTAACTGATGAGTACTTATAAGATGTAGAAGTAACAATAAGAAACTCTTAATTGTCAAATGTTTTATGCATTAGACTATAATTAAAGTTTATGAACCAGCATTTTTGTTGTCTATTTATTGCAATAAAAGTGACCATATTTTTAACGGAATAAAAAAATATATTGCACTTGGCTCATAACGTTGAATAAAGTCTAATGAGTGTAATAGTTTACAAAATCAACCTATTAAAATTAGCGGAAAAGAAGACATTTTCGTAAAAATGTCATTTTTGTGGAATGTGTGTTTTTATTTGTTGCAACTATAACACATGCTTAAATTAATTCTTTTTTTCTTCAGGGAAAGCACAGATTTTCATTTTGTTTAAATTGATTTAAATATTTTAATTAAATTCTTTTTTTGGGGTAGGAGGATTTTCAATTGATTCCTTCTCTGAAATGTATTAAAACTTTATTTTTTTTTTCTTGTTGCACCATAAATTCAATATATGTTTGAAAATTATAAAGTATTTCGTTTTAAAATGCACAAACTTCTTTTCATTTCTTTTCAGCAGCGCCCCCCCCCCCCAACGTCAAAAGATACGGGATTCCATCGTATTTAATTTTAGACATTGAGCTCCATAGTAACCCATAGCGTACTGATGGTTATCAAAGCATACGGATGTTCGTCAAAGAAAAAATATCTCGACAGTAATAGAACAATATTTCAATTCATAGCTATATGGAATGCCATTGCAGTAATTCAGATGTGCGTTCCTTATTTCGTCCAATGAACTGAAAATTAGACTGTCATGCCTATGTAAAAGTGTAGCGTGCAACGATCGCAGAAATTGGTCTAAGATGTTCATTTGGTGAATTCGATTTCTTAAAGTCCTTAACGAAAGTTGCCCAGCCAAAAATATAACAAACTAGCCTGGATTTGTAGCATTATTTTGAAAAAAATTCTCTCTTACATTTTTTATTTGTTTCAGAAAGTTGTAATCTGTACAAATTTTGATGATCGAGTTTTTGCTGCTTTTAGCAGCTAGTAAAACATTTGAATTTTCACGTTTGAAAAATGTGCAATTTCATGTCTTTTTCATTTCTGCGATGTTAATTTGCTTATGATGTAATAGGTGCTACAATCTGTTGCCTCGGTGAATGCTTTGTGGGGATTTTCTTGTCTCGAATACCTGACTTAATATAAGTGAAAATCTAGATCAACAAAAAGCAGTATTCTCGAAAATTTTGGTCTACTGAAATTTCCGTATAGTCAAACCATAGAAGACGCAGAATTACTGTAAATCGTTACATTGTAACTTGTGTATGAATCACAAGTTCCATTGCGATCTAAGCAAGAATATCTGCAGAAGAACTATATTCATGCTTATTGGGTAATATTTTTTTTAATTATCTCTCTGAAAGCATAAACCAACGCTTACCTGAAGCAAATGCATGTTCCTCTGAAGTTTGTTCCGTCGATTTGTGCCGGCTCGTGCACCTAAAATATCACTCGAGTATCCACACTGGAAGAATAAACCCTATTCGCCTTGGAAACCACATTAATGTTAATTTATTTCTAAGGAGTTTTCTCAGTCTTACATCTTTACCTTTAAGAATCTCTTGAAGTCCAATTTTTGTGAACGAACATTTTCCAATAAATATATACTCTAAGACAAATTTAACAAGTAAATCATTTGGAAAAAATATTTGAGAATGCATTCTGATCAGAAAACGAATTTCTGTGGAGTTTGTAACAAGGAATTTTCTCATGTATCAAACCTGAAAGTTTACTCGAGAGTTCATGCAGGCGAAAAACCATATTGTTGTGAAAAAGTGTTGTGAAAAGTTTGTTCTAATACATTTTCTCAACTAATACATCTGAAAGTGCACTCTAGAATCCATTCTAGGGACAAACCATTCTCTTGCGAAGTTTGTTCTGAGACATTTCCTGTGCTAGCAAAGTTGCAACAACACTTGAAAATTCATTCTGGCAAAACCCCGTTGTCTTGTGGAGTTTGTTCAAAGGAATTTTCCCAGCTGAAACATTTAAAAGTGCACTCGAAACTCCATTCTGGGGAAAAACCGTACTCTTGTGAAGTTTGTTCCAAGAAATTCTCCCTACTCGTGTATCTGAAAACACACTCGAAAATCCATTCTGACAAAAAACCGTTTTCTTGCGAAGTTTGTTCCAAGGAATTTTCTCAGCTGAAATATTTAAAAATGCACTTAAGAACCCATCATGGGGAAAAATCATATTCCTGTCAAGTTTGTTCAATGAAATTTTCTCAATCGGGAACTCTAAAGCAGCACTTAAGAATCCATTCTGGTGAAAAACCGTTTTCTTGTGAAGTTTGTTCTAAGAGTTTTTCTCAATTACAATATCTGAAAGTACACTCAAGAATCCATTCTGGAGAGAAACCGTTTTTTTGCGAAGTTTGTTCTAAAGCTTTTTCTCAGTTAAAATATCTGGAGGTGCACTCAAGAACCCACTCTGGTGAAAGGCCATATGCATGTAAAGTTTGTCCTAAGAAATTTGCCGATCCATCAAATCTAAGAAAACACTTGAGAATCCATACTGGAGAGAAACCATATTCTTGTGATGTTTGTTCTAAGAAATTTTCTGAACTAAAAGGTCTGAGAAAACGCATCAGTATCCATTCCAGCAAAGAATCATGTTCCCCTGAAGCTTGTTCTAATTAATTTTCTCGAGTACCAGCAAATATAAAAGATGCTTTGAAATCCATTCTAGTGAAAAAATCAGTTTCGGATGAAGATATTTTTTTAAAAAACTAACAAGCACTTGGAATTGCATTTTGGTGAAATAACTTTGTATTTTCAACTGGACTCAACTATTTCTGACGAACTATGGATTGTCACAGAAGTTTTGTTCCTTTTGAATTTTTCTCAATTATTGGAACTGAGAGAACAATTTATAGTTAATTCTAACCAACACCTGCAAACTTTGTTCGAAGTAATGTTTTTCACCAGGAAATCTAAAAGTACTTTTCAAACTTTATGCGGAGAAAAATTACGAAATATTTGATTTTTTCTCGAAATTGCTGGTTGATGTATCATTTACAAAGCGCATGAGTCTTTTAAACATTTTACAGAATCATTACAAGTTACATTCCGAAGTTCCAGAAACATCTTCAAAACTACGCTTCACGAGGAAAAATAAACTTTTCATTTAGTTTTTTAAATACTTACTTTAAAAATGTCAACGAGATGATTGAATGTATTTAATAAAAATGTTAAATATTGTGTGAACTTTCGTATTTTGACTTGATTCATGTCTCAAACTGAACTTCCAGTATATCTCAAACTTAACTTCGAGCTATATTGCCTCCCTTCTTCTCAACACGTTGCTCCACTGTATACAAAGCACTTTTTGATTTTTACTAAAAATAATAAAACACTGAAAGTTAATTTGAAGAGATATAGTATGTAGTAGAGAATCATTTTTAAACACATTAATTATGTGGATAAAAAATCCTGACTATGATTTCAGAATTGCAAAATATTCAGTGCATTGCTTCATGTGGGAAAAGTTTCAGAATTAAGTAGTGGTTTAAAACTATCAATTATTGAGTTAAGCTCAAAGCCCCATTTAACTATCCGGAGCTGCAACTGGGCGATCGAACCACAAAACAAATGTTACACAAATTTATTAATAATTATCAGAAAAATAACTATCATAGAAATGTAGGTCATTTTCTGCTCAATGTAATGGTTTTTACATTATTTTGATACATTCATAAATAAAAAAAGTTCATAAGCGTTTTCGTAAAGTACTATATTTTCATGAAAAGTCAACTGCGCAGCTACTGAAAAGTGGTTGCCAAACATTTTTTTTTTGAAGGTTAAAGAATTTTTAAACTACTGTTTCAGATTCCCAATGTAATAACAGTTAATTAACAGACAAAAAATTTTAAAAATCAAAAATAGTGAGCAACATTTTTTCGCCCCTGGTTTTTTGATCTACCGGTCGACCGCAATTTAGCTGTTGATTGGTTGATTGATGCACGTGATATTTTTGACCAATAATAATAAGTAATTGGTTTTCGTCTGGCGTCACAGCTATCATGTAATCAACCGACCGGTCAAGGTCGCCGAACGCAAACTTAGTAGTGCTAAAAAAACTTTTTATTTTATAATTAATGGACTTCAGACGCATCATGAACATGCTTAAGGCTTCTATGGGATTCTCGAAAAAAATGTCCTGTGTGTAACATTAAGTTTTTAATTTTTTTCCAGCTAACCAAAGCCTTTAAAAAATAAAGCTGTTGGTTAATGATACACGCTTTAATATACTATCAAAGCATAACAGTTAATCCCGTATTTATTAATAGTTAATTGAATAAAATAAAAAACTAAGGATTACGCACGGGCCATTTTTTTTTTTCGAGAAACGCCTACATAGATTTATGACTTCATGAAAAAATGCGGAGAAAAGGGAAAATTAAAAAGAGAATTTGAGTTTTCACCATGTTTCTAATGAGGAACCATCGAGGCTTTTAGAAGGCAAGGCACCTTGTCCGCAGCTTCATTGTTGACTTTACACGGGACGTTCGTATCTATGATACTAGTTGTTAAAAAAATAATGAAAATACGATTATAAACAGAGTATTTCGTATAAATGAATCGTTCATCATTCTTTTACAACGTTTCTTAGTTCAAAACTTCCAAACGATCTCTTTTTTAAATGGAAAGAAGAGTTTATAAACCGCATGAAAGCAAGTGTTATTTCTATTTTCGTCTGCTACAGTACCCGCAATGCAATACAAAGACATTTTATACCCGCTGTGACGTCAGGTGAATACGGTATACACTTTAATTTGCAGTAGCGAATCGTATCGAGACATTTCGTTGACGTAGTTTAACTCGTCTATAGAAGATTTGCGCTCTCTATTCCTTTTTTTTGGAGAAGATTTGTGCGCTGTACGTTCCTTCGTTAATTTTGAAAGCTGTTTACTTTTGTACTTGTGTTATATGCTAGTCTTATTAGTTAAGGTTTGAATGAACTGGGTATTAAGGTGGAATGAGTTTTCATGTTTTGAAATAGTCGACGTGTTCTTAAACAGGTATTCTATCTTGGAACATGGTTATTAATTCACGAAAGAATTCCATAAAACAAATGTGTAATGAAGAATTTCCTTTGATACTTTTTTAATGCAGAAATGAAAATCAGATGATAATTTAAAAGTAATAAGGTGTGATTTAAGAAAATAATTGAATGAGATTTTAGTATCAAGTTCCTATTATATTGTACACTTAAAAGGACTGAGAACTTCACTGACAACAAAAATCCACCTTGTTTACACGTTTGCAGTACTCATCAAAAGCACGTAAGTCTTATAAAATTATTTTATACAATACTTTTTAGTCTAAAAAAAATTAATAATACGTTACATATTCACGAAGTTGGTTTAGCCTCAAGTTTCTTAATAAACAAAAGTATTTGAACTTACTAAATCTAAAAATAAAAATTTTCAATCTGCAGGGCTTAAGTTTTTATTTTCTGAAATTAGTAGGTTCAAGCTATTAAAATAAGTAGCTTCATGGCCACCAGCAGAGGGTGCGCTTGAAACCTCGTCCTGAATAATAGGAAAATAGTTTAAAATATAGTAAATTAATTTAATATATTTGTTTAAATATTAAAAACTTTTTTAATATGACAACTGTAAGGCCACAAGTGGTTCAGGAAAACGTTTCGTGATGATATTTTTCCTATTCATTTTACAAAGCAGTGTGATTCTCACAAATGATTATTTGACAAATTGAGAATCTTCTGGTCTCTGAGGATTTTTGTGACTCTTCTACAATATGCTAAATTAGTCTCATGATACCTGTGGGCATGATTTCTGACAAGAATTGGGAGCCCTATATTGGACAAAATATGTCGTGAGCAGGGGTGTTCCCATAGTGTATACTCCATATATGCCGTACACTCTCAAACATGTTTTTGGCATATAGCGTATACTGTGAAGCTTCAAACATTTTCATATTAAGTATATCATCGCATACACATATTGTGCACAATGGATTACTGGGAGTATAGGGAAGACCGGGGATAGTTGGCGAACTTTTTAAACTTAATTTTTTTAAAGGTTGTTAATAAAATAGAAAATTTTTCTTTTATTGCTTGGATAATCTGTATGGTATCAGCAACAAATTCATATTTTTGTTTTGACAGTACTATGCTTTGTTTATTTTTTACATAACTTTTTGTGAACCTTCGCAGAGTTCGCACACTTGCCCGTCACGGGGTAAGTTGGCGATCTGTATGGGGTAAGTGAGGGAATTGAGAAAAACTCGTAATAGACACAGAAAATTTCACATAAAGTCACACTGATGCTTTATAAATATGGAAGTAAAACTTACTATTGAATGAAATGAAGCGAAATTAGTATTGTAATTGCTTCAAAGCTTTTTATTGTAATTGCTTTGTTATGTTAGACCACATAAAAGGTTTAACTGATTTTAGAAGTAAATGCTTAAAAATGCAAACATTATTTGAAATGAACTATCTTATTTGCTTTTGTTTTTCTTTTTTATGTTTCTTTCGCGTTTACATTCCTTTTTTCTATGATTCAGAGATTTATGGTATGTTTCGGGGACTTTTTGTGGTGATTTTCGTTTTCCTGCTAAGATCTTTCTTCCTGAACAGCCTTTTTGACTGGAGTGTTAAAGAGTATTGCTGTAGACCTCTTTCGTTTCCATCCTTTTCTGATCTGACCCTCTCCAGCTGTTGAATAAGGTCGTATATGATCTGGAGTAATGCTCAGAGACGTATGTGGGTTTAGCTGAGACGTAGCGCTATCTTCAGTAAGAAACTCTAAATCTGAATTATTGAATGAATAGCAACTGGATCTGCTGTTGGCAGGGCCGGATTTAGGGGAGGGCAGGCGGGGCTACTGCCCGGGGGCCTCCACAACAAAGGGGCCCCCACAATACAACTTTTACGAAATATCCTAATTTCACAGGTCAGCAAATTTTACGTTTTATCTCCCAGACATTTTTTTTGTTTTTGTATTTCTACAAAGAATGCTTGCACAAAAGTAATATTATTATCGATATATCAGAAAGCCCTGATTGCAAGTATCCATTTACTATCAATTTTTTATTTGATCAAGCATTTCAGTGGTAATATATATTTTTTTTATTCATTTAATTTGTAATTTTTACCTATGAGTTAAGGAGATGATGTATTGTAAATATCATATGAAAATAACCTTAAAAGTACATAACTTTTAAAATGAAATGTATGTTTAGATATAAATAAGAAACAGTAATTTTAAGTCTGTAAATTATAATAATAATATAAAAAATTAATAGCAGTAACTTCAGGATGTATTTACTATTAAAGTGCTGATCCAAAATATCAGATATATACATATATAGAAAAATACTCGGATATATATCAAAGTATTGGATATTTTCGAAAATATGATGATCTTTTCGAACCCTGATTAGGGGCCTCCACTCCTTTGTTGCCCCGGGGCCCCCACACTTCCAAATCCGGCCCTGGCTGTTGGACAGGTGGTACATCCAGTTTTATTATTCTCTTCCAACATGGTTGCTGCTGGCACAAACAGATTCACTCATAGGTTCAGGAGATTGGGAGTCTGGCTGATGAGTGAAGTGATATAACTTGGCATAAAGTCAATGTCCTGAAAAATGTTTGAATTGCAGGGAAACACACAGTTCTTTTGGAACCATTCATAATATTTATGGAGCTCGCTTCTTGTAGAAAAGCAACTGTTACATCAGTTGACACGTCGTAAATCGTCATTGGCTTTCCTGGATTATTCACCATCTAAGAATCAGGCAGAATTAACATAATTTTCAATGGGCCATGTAGACTCGTATCAAGAGGCAGCAAGTTATAGTTACAATGTGGTGGGAAAGAAAGTAGTGTTATTATTATTTTTAATAGTGTAGTAGTTTCTTTACAAAAATCAAGCTTATCAAATTGACATGGGAGTCTTAAATGTCTATTAAGAGAATCAGAGGTTTTTCTTTGATTTTATAGTGTTTTTAGCAAAATCCTTTAAGGAACGTGGAAACATTTCAGCCATCATCTACCCACTAGGAAATGCAGCATTACATCTGGTTGCGGTTTTCCCGTTGTTTTTTCTCTTATATTTTCTCATTTCTGGAAAGGAGAGCACTTACGTTGGAAATTGTATAAGCATGTCTATAAGAAATGATAAGCTCAAAAATAGTGTAACTAATGCAATTATTTCATTAAATTGACAGTTTACAGAATTTAAATTTCAATTGTTTAATGTTTTGACTTTAAAAACTTAACTTGGGGCAAGTATGCGAATTTCCACACTTATCCCGGAAAAAGTTCGCCTACTAGCCCCAACTCGCTGTATTGAAATCAAGCTACACTGGTTTAAAAATGGTTTCATAAAATAATCCGAACGAGATGTCATGTTAGCTTTTTTCGGATGTCTTTTCATCCATAAGTTCATTATTTTTTGCATTGAAAAAGGCGTTCCCTGTAACGCCTGTTAGTGTTTTGTTTTTGAACACTGGTTTAAAAATGGTTTCATAAAATAATCCGAACGAGATGTCATGTTAGCTTTATTCGGATGTCTTTTCATCCATAAGCTCAATATTTTTTGCATTGAAAAAGGCGTTCCCTGTAACACCGAAACATGTGTCTGCTGTAATTGGCAAATTTGTGCTTTTTCTAACGTTGTTTCTCTTACTTTAAGATGTCATTTGTTGCGTAGAAGCATGGGCTATTCAATATTAATACGTTTTGGTAAATTACTCTATTTTTATATGCTTTATAAGAAAATAACTAAGGATGAAAAAAAATTACTTAACACTGCGAAAAACAACTTTCTCTTGTGCAACACGTTTGGTTTGGCATATTTCACTGAAAATACACTGACAGTAGTGAAGCATCTACGTTGTTGCGTGACAGCTCACTCAGAGCTGTCTCTCGTTTTTGGTTTGACAGCTCACTCAAAGCTGTCAAACCAAAAACGAAAAACGTATTTAACATTTGCACACTTACCCCTTCGCATACTAGCCCCGGTCTCCCCTACCCTCCAAAAAATTATGGGACCATCACTTGTCATGAGATGTAAAAATTCTGACTTCTAACGAAAAGAGTAGTGGAGCCGAGATTATGAAGAAATTATATATGTATAAGCTATAACCCTTTCTCCTCCCAAGTTTAACTTGTAAACTTTTCATTTCCACTATTGGAGATGAAATGTTTTTACTTTTTTATAAAAAATCTGGGGCGTTGGAAGAAACTGGATGAAATGAAAATTCACAGATTTTCCGTAAACGTTATACAATTGGCTCTCAGTTTAACGACTTTCAAGGGAGGGACCACAAAAAATCATCCTTAAGTAGAAATTGTCCTTAAATAGAATGCTCTTATCACTACAGTAAAGCATCCGGGACTGTGAAAAGCCGTCTTTAAATAGAGAAAGTCGTTAAATAGAGCGTTGTTAAGCAGAGAGCCAACTGTATAATATTTCTCATGGACTTTTTTTTTGTGACAACGCAAAAACTGCATGAATATATCATCTTATTTCATAATTAAGGCACCACTTTGAAGATTTTCTTTGCCGCGCTTTCGGTGAAAGGAACCAAGAAACTCCTACATTCAAAGTTCTTTGATTTACTGTATTAATTCTGATTTTTAGTATGCATTGCTTTAATGTATAACATCCCAGGAGTGAAACATTATAACTCAGTTGCTTGAGAGCATTGTGCTAAAACACCAAGGTTGTTGGTTCATATTTCTTTTAAATCCTATGTACTCATTTATTTTGATTTTAAATAATTTTATTACTTCCCATATGCACGTCCGATGGCCAAAACTGGACAAAATTGATTTTATCTTAGCCGGTTTTAATCGGTTTTATCCATCGTTAAAACCACCACTGACCGAAACTCTTACAACCCTTCGAAAAATAGCGTGAGGAGGAGTAGGTAAAGGGGGATGTCTTTAGACAAAGGGTAGAGAGGGATGCTGAAAATGTTTAAAACAAGTGGGACATAATTTATGGACAACCCCCAAGTAGCATTTTTAGTTCATAGTTATTTGCGCTTACACAGTAAGATTTTTTCTATATGAAATTAGGATTCTTTAAAAAACGGTAAATAAATTGAGGTTTGGGTAATTATTTTACCATGCCACAGTGAACTGCATGTGTGCACTTACGTATAGACGCTCGCAATATCCATTTTGACAATTCCTGAGTTAATTACAACGAGTTTTCTCGTGACGTCCATATTAGGGTTTCCAATCCCGATCCCAAACCATGTGGGATCCTGCATGATATTTAGCGGGATTGAGAGCTAAATCCCGCAATTTTTTTCCATGTAAACGTTTTTCAATTTTTGCCACTCATAAAACGACTTTTCATAAGCATCATCTGAAGTTCGAAGAACTTTCCTCTTATACCTGCAAGAAGAGCAAGAAAAACTTTGTGTCTCATATGATGAACGGTGGATTTACCATTTAAGAACACAATAAACGAGCTGATGTGTGGAAAGGAAGTCATGTGATACACATGACTTCATGTGATGCAAAGGAAGTCATGTGCATCACATGACCTCCTTTTACTCCAGTTTAATGTCATTTCCCCATTACTGGCAGTTTTAATGTGATTCAATGGTTTACTCTCTAAATATCACCAACAGTGGCCAAATTGTAACAAATTAAAAAAAAAAAAAAAAATCGCCAAGCTGGCGACAGAACTTGGCGACCAAAAGACTGGCAATATATCGCCAAGTGTCCGCCAAACTATAACACCACTTGAGTTTACATCGAAATTAACAATGATTTCCACCCCAAAAAGGGACAAAAGACCCCTTTAGAAACACCTGAATGCACCAAAAGGGGAGGTGCACAACTAGACCCCACTATGAGTCCACGTACCAAATTTCATCTTTCTAGGACTTACTGTTCTTGAATTATGCGACATACCTACGCACATACATACATAGTTTCATACAGACATCACAAGAAAATTCATTGTAATTAACTCTGGAATCGACCAACACCATTATGAAAGTAAACTTGAAAATCTAATCTGGTGAATCATCATAGACTTGTATAGTTTAAAATTCTCTTATGTATAAACTCTAAAGGAACACGTGAGAGTCCATTCTGATAAAAAAAAAGGAAAAAACACATTCTTCTATAGTTTGTTCTTGGAATTTTCGAATGTATTACCTATAAAATTTAGTTAAATTGATTAATTGAATTCATTAGAAACTTAATTATAAAGTCATGCTTTAGACTACTTAAAAAAATAAATTGTCATAGTCCATATAAAACTAAAATCAGTCACTAATAATTAGTCCAGATAATAAACTATTCCTTATTCAATCTTTTAATTTCTTCTGTTTTGTATATCGAGTGAAGTGGTACATCAGGCACAGGGTTGGCCGAATTGGACCCAATTGGGTTGGACCCAATGGGTTTTTTTTTTTGAAAAAACCCACTATTTAACCCAATTTTGGGTTTTTTAAAATTTTCTGAGAAGTTTTTAAAAAAATTAATTAATTTCAATATTTTTACAACTAAACTTCTTTTTTATTTGTTCTTCATCACAGACAATGAACATAAAAAATGAATTTTGAACTTCAATTGTATTTCTTAACTCTTAACGGCATTAAAAAAATACTTCAAAGATTTTAAATAAATAAATTTATCTTTTTTCTTTAACTGGTCAATAAATAACTCAAATTATATTGACCAAGTCCTGTCATGTCTGATTTTCTCAATATTTCTAGATTGTACAGAGGAAACTACTCTAGCTAAAAGGCTTTCATGTGAACTATTTTCTGCTAACCAACACGTCACAAATCTCGAATAAACACAAGGTGTATTTTTTAGAAATAAACAGATTTTTCAAACGGTCGACAGAAAACAGAACAGGTACAGTATTTTCATTATCTTACGAAAAAGTTTAATATTTCTTACTCTGTACACAGAAATAGAAAAACAGGCAACATAAAATTCAAAGAAATGTCTTGATTAAGCTGGAATTCAGGAGAAAGGGATTTAAACTACTTGAGGTTCTACAGTAGTTTTGCATAACAAAATGAAATACAATGAAGTAAAATGCAAAAAAAAAATGTAGTAATTAAAAACGAACAATAGATTTTATCACTCGAGAAGTAACTTTGCCTTAACTGTTGGTAATAATGAAAATTAAAAAATCTGAAACTTCACCATTCTTGGGGTTTTTTCGTCTTTTATACTTTTCTTCAGAAAACGCTAAATTTTAACTAATTTTCCAGTTTTTTTTTTACCCAAAGACAATTTTTACACTTTGTCCATATACTTACGCTACAATATGTACAAGTACCCCACATTTCCCTAAAAAAAGATAAAAAAACCAACTTTAGTTGGTTTTTTTTTTGGGGGGGGGAGGGGGTATTTAAAAAAACCCAAAACACCCTGGGTCCATGGGCTTTTTAAAAAAAACCCGGGTTTTTGCCAACCCTGATTAGGCACCTTAATTTTTTTGTTAAATTATTCTCGTATAAATAATAGCTGATGATCGAGTAACCCGCGCGTTTCAACAATGAAACTCGCTCCACGGCATGATAGTTTGATAAATGTTTTGGTAATGTTTGAACTGCAGGGAAAGGCTTTATTGCTACAAGGCTGAACTCGATCCGGTTACTTAACTGTTTTACTGGTAAGACTCATTTCAGGGGAATGAAGAAACGAAAAAATGGTCAACAGTGAAAGCTACCTACTGGAGTTTAGGGTTCATCCACTGGAGCTAGGGTTACAATTTCAACTCTCAAACTATCATCAAACAGGCAATGGCTTCGTTCAAATGTAGAAGCAATTTTCACCCGTCATACCTTGACGGGCGACTTTCTAGTCTTTCAAATAACTGCAGATCAGAATATGCTTCCAAACCTTAAAATATGACTGTCAGCTGGGTTATTTGAGAGCAAATATTTCTTATATTGACAACATACTGTACAATTTAAATTCTCATAGCGAATGCTACAAAACAAACCCTTCAACGAAATTAGTATCTATGTATCTTTGTGACATTAAACAGATTTTTCATTGATATGTGATTATCTTGTTTTTTAAATTTTTTTACGTGAATATTTGAAGCCTTAATATATATTTTTTTTTCACTTCAAAAAAAAAAAAAAAAGGAAAAGAAAAATTAATTTGAATTTTGTGGTTTTGAATTCAAATTATGTTTTTCGCAATCACGCTTGTGTGTTTGCGTGTGGGGGGTATGTATATGTTTGTACGCAGGCATGAGCGTTTGAATAGTTGTGTGTATGTGTTTGTGTTGAGGTGTATATATGTGTTTGTGTTTAGGTGTATATGTGTGTGTGTGGGTAGGTGCGTGGGTGTATGCGCGTGTGTGTAGGATATGGACGCAACCTGGAGACGGCTTTCGCTAGAGGAGCAGCATCGTGAGGAGCCGGTCCACGGTGATGCTACAGAGGGTGCTGGCGGGAAAATAAAATCGTAAGACTTCAAAACAGTCAAATGAAAGCAATAAGCAATCGTGACGTGCTCAAAAAAAAAAAAAAAAGCATGATGAGACGAAGAAAAAAGTCTATATTCATTAGGGTGGTCCTTATTTATATGGGAAATTTTTTTTTTTGGAATTCAACAAGTGACGCCCCCTAGTTTTGTGATACTATAATAAAAAGTAACGTGTGCAAAATTTGAACTCGATCGGTCAATAATAACACGTGCCCCTAGGCCATTGAACTTTAACAATTTTGATAATTTTCCCACAAATCTTCCGAGTTTTTACTTCAAACCCAGTACATCGTTTCTCCTAGGTTTGCAAAATATTTTTACAGTGAGGTAGCACTAAAATTAATCATTTTAGTTACTTTATGTCATCTAAAGATTTTACGTTAAATAAGAATGAAATAATGCCTTAGAAACTTTCCTTAATCGTACGCTTTTCTCAATGTATCTCGATAGTATGTATCTTTTTTAAAATCTTTGATGGTCTGTAAAATAAATTGTTTGTGACTCATATGTGGTAAATTACTTGTAAAATTCTTCGATTAATATTGTGCTCCTCTTTCAGTTGTATCATTCACAATTTTCAGTATTTTAACAATCTCTCTTCCCTTTAAATTGCATTCTTCATTTTGCCTAGAATCAGGATCAAATAGGAGAAAATCTTTTAGTATTTGCAACTTATCAAACAGTTTTATTGGCTCGTAACTGATTCTATAAAGAGGAAGATCTTTACTAAGAAAGTATTCCAAATCATCTACTGTTATCTGAATTTTTTTAAACAGTCATCAGACACGTCTTCCTTATCACAAGCATTTTTTGGACTAGTCTTTTCCTATCTTCAAAGTTAATTCCTTCATCCAGTACGGACAAAGCTACTAGTTTATCCCCTAAATACCATAAGTGATTTATGAATTTTCCAATCACTGCTTCTGCTGCATGTTTTTCGTCATTTTGTACAATGCTAGTCTTTCAGACATATTATATTTCAAAGGAGTGTCGATTGGGTTGCTGCGAAAACCTTATATTCATACAGCATTTAATTGCGAAACAACTTTGTAAATCAGCATTGAAGGGCTTTCTTTTCATGTAAGGTCAATTGAAATTGCTTCCTAAATATAAAAATTTTCAAACAAAAATTCCTTTTGCCACCCATGTGGCTCAGGGATAAGCTCCAGGTTGCCGAAAACATATCCCTGTAGGAGGAAATTCACCAGGAAATATTATTACAAGTTATGAGAATTCTCTGTAATCTTTCTCATTTCCGCTTTTTACGAACAATAATATGTTATCAACTTCGTCTTTTAGAATTTAAGTGGTATATGTACTTGATTTAAATGTTATAAGTTCTGAATGATGGAGATCTTTCCACAAAATTTTGAAGCGCTTAAATAATTAAATATCTGATCTAGAACTAAGAAAGGCAAGAACCTCTTTAAGGACACTCTGCAGTACGATTTCAAGTGCATGATGATAGCAATCCAAATGTAATATATCACCGTTCAGTTTTTGCTCTAAAAAATTGAATGCACAATTTATACGGTTGGTATAGCAAGTCGTTGTATCAAACACTACAGCTAGAACAGTTAGCAATAAAGATCTATCATCTAACTGAAGAAATATCTAAGGAATTCCGAGTAGCTGTTCAATATTAGGACCTGAAAGCTATCACGGTAATCCTGTCGGCGTTTTTTTTCCAGTTACATCTGGATGTAGCTTTGTATCCCAGTGAATAACTACAAAATCTAAATTTAAATTCATGAAATTTAATTTTACCTTTTGGCGATTTTCTTTTGCTCTCTTAAGGAATGTACGATTGACCACTAGGTCATTTGAATTTAAATTTACTGCATCTACATAGGCTGTAAATAAATGAACAGCATCTTTATCCCTAATATGGCATTTGTCTAACAGTGATGAAAGGCGAGCAGATATCAATAGTTGTCAAGTTTTTTGCATTGTGGTAGAACAGCTGTAGAAAACAAAAGTTCAACAGGATAGGATAGATACCCATTTCTGTTTCTAAATCTTGTGAATCGCAAGAATTTGATGATAATAAAGGACTATGTACTGAAATAGAAAAAAATTAATTAATCATAGATTTCTACATTGTTTCGATCTGGACATTTTTTTTAAAATTCATATTTGAGCTATGGAAAATACAGTATATTTTTATGTTAGGAGTAATGGAGGATTTTTCGAACATTATATTTTAAAAATTAAAAATTGCATAAGCATTTAGGTATGTTTATAACTAAAGAACAGCGAATTAAAATATAATTGCAGTTACTTATATTTATAGCATTGAAACCTTGCGACTCTATTTGCCACACCTATTACATACATAGCGAATTTCGTAAATCAACACCCCCAAAGCCTGGAAGAGGCAATTTGTTGTTGTCAAAGATCATTCATTAATGGCCTAGAGAATCCCCTGTGTCCATCTTGGTGGGAAGAAACGTTCCCCTGCCGCTTGGTTGGAACAAGCGCAGAAGAGCAGTACGCTTGACCAAAAGGCCATTGGTGTACATGTACCCTCTGTAACATGTTAAATTTTACAGAATGAAAGTGAAAAATTGGTCGGTCTGGAAGTAGCAGCACCTATTAAGGTTCAAGATTACTTTAAATATAAAACGTTCGAATATTTTTACATAAAAATGGGAAAATCCGCAATTTTTTCTTCGAAACTCAAAGAAGGGGGCCCTAGGGGCACGTGATAATATTCATGGATTGACTTAAAATTTTGCAAGGATCATTTATTTGTATAATGGAACAAATTGAGGGGGCGTCGCGTAAAATATCTACAACTTCAAAAATAAGGACCACCCTAATATTCATACATGTGAATAGTTCTTTGACAAATTGATTTAAAACATTTTAGAAAGGTATGCATACAGGGTGGTTCAAAAAATATGAGAGAAAGTATTTTAAGTGCCTAAAAAAAATTTAATATATTGTTATAAGTATACAACTCTTCCATAGTGCAATAGTGGTATGCAAGCGCCATCTTCCGTTGCGCATAGAAACTAAATCGTTTTGCCGATTGGCTAGCTGTTTATTCCAAGCCATTCATGATCTATTACTGTTTTTTTTTTCTCCCCCGTAAAAAAACGGAAAACTTGAAATTTGCGTCTAATGTCAGCCCCTCAATAAGCTGATCTAATGATCTAAAACAGCGTTTCTTAATTTGTTTGATAACTGGAACCCTTTTGAATGTTGACTTTTTTCGTGGAACATCTGCGTTTTCCTCTACAGTATTGTTTGCATGCAGCATCCGAAAATTGTTTCGTTTCAATGAAAGACATTTTTTATTGAAAGAAAATATTTTTCGATTAAAAAAAAAAAGTAATTTCAAACTTAACACAAATTTCTCGAAACATCTAGAACTCGTTTCAGACAGAATTATAGAGTTTTAATTTTAATGTTGTAAGTTTTTCCTGTGATAAAAACACCATTAATATCAGGCTTTATAAATGAAAGTCGCATTTTCTGATCAGGTTCAGCACAAAGTCGGTGGAGATATTTAGTTTTTGTCGGCGAGAGATAAGTGGAGAACATAGGTTCAGTTTCAAGTACTGTCTCACCATCGATTACATGGAAAGGCTAATATCCGGTTTATAGGCGGAAATGGACGTACCTATTAGTTTATAGGGATGTTAGTTGGTTTCTTTTAGATGCACTTTTGTCTCTCTATTATTTAGCCTTAGTTTTGTAACAATGAAAATTTGCTCACGGCAACAATTTTTAAATCTAAAGCATATTCGATCTATATTCTCACGGCAAAAATTAATTGATTTATTTATTCACAGCAAAGTTTTGAGCTTACCATTTTGCTTTTACGTTCCTGAACGAAATGAAAATATTGTATTTTCTTTTTGTTGTTTCCATAGTAACTACTTTTGTTTCCCCTTATTTTAGTTTTGAGAATGCAATAAATAAATAAGGCACTAGTGACATTATAAAACGCGTACATAAAAATCCCATCGTTATTTTCCCCTCTCCCCTGCTAAATTCAGTCAGATGAAATCGTCTTTACTTGGCAGATTGCCGAATTACATACAATCCGTAGCCAAACAGTAGTAAACGTGCCCCCAAGGAATTTGGTGACAATTGAGAACATTCATCTTTTAAATCGCACCAGAATTTTACTGAACGGTTTTAAGTTTCTGGTGCAAGGATCAAGTGCTGGTTCAGTAAATGAATTTGTATTCTAGAGCGGACATAATTGAAATCCATACATTAACAATAAATATCTTTTTAATTCCCTATTGATATTTTCTCAGCCATTCATTTGGAAAATATTCATTAAACTCTTCACTCAAACCTTATATGTAAAGTAACTAATTTCAATATTAGTAGACGTTTTGAAAAAAAGAAAAATGCAAATTTCGTGGAACTCTTGATATACTTGCCAACTCTACTGATTTTAACGGGAGACTCCCGTTTTTTGCTTCCATCTCCCGATTTCCCGTTTTTTACGATATTCTCCCGTTTTTGCAGTTTTTTCAGTCAATCGTTAAAACATTTCACTTTCTTCTCAATAGATGGCGCCCTTTTCTAATCTTCCAATGTCAGGGAATAAGAATTTTTCCAATTAATAACTCATGTTTAGTAAAAATTTATTTTTTAGAAACTTTCCACATTGCGTGTTCAACGAAGCACGTGCTCGCCGAAAATTGCAGCAGATTTCAATCTTTTTGCATCTTGAAATTATTTCAATTATTTTTAATGCTTGAAGTTATTTTAACATGTGCTACCCTATACCTACTTATTTTATATTGTATTTTCATTATATATTGATTTCGTTTTTTTTTCTCGGATTTTAGAAATTAAATTTTTGTTAGCTACTTTTCTGGTAGAGACTGGAGAATGTACGAAACTTTAAGCAAATTCACTCCTTATTATTTAGTTTTTCCTTTGCAGTATATTTTTCTTGCTACTACCAATTTGCTTACATCTACAAAAAATCCCCATTTCACTTTAAATTTAGTATTCATGTTATTTAAAAGCATAATTTAATAATTCTGTAGCGAGGATATGTCTGGTGAATCACCTATATACCTCTAGTAAAATCTCCTGTTTTTTTTCCTTCGAAGGTTGAACACTCAAACCTTATATTTGAAGCAACTAATTTCAACGTTTTGAAAAAAAAAAAAAAAAGAAAAATGCAAATTTTGTGGAACCCTTGAGTTAACTCTATGGAACCCTCAGGTTCCGTGGAACACAATTTAAAAAACGCTGATCTAAAAGATCCGAGTACATTCTGGCGAAGTATTTCCCAGAAGTTATTTCTCTGTAACTATTTTTAGTAGCAAAGCCAGGAGGGTTTTTGAGAACCCATTCTGGTACAGAACCGTGTTGGCATACATTTTGTTTGAATTCATTGTTTCGACAGAGGAGTTTGAAAGTACATTTAAAATTCATGCCGTGAAAAGACAGTTAAGGTTTAATATTCAATGTACCGCATAGTCCGGTTATCCCCATCCAGAGACTCCAGTTTCGTTCTTGTCAGAACTCATCGGTCCGGAATAGTGAACAACCTAGCTGATGGCAGATGTCATCGCATTGAAGCTGAATCATGTCATCTCAGTTTCAATGGGATAACATCTGCCTCCAGCTCGGTTATTCACTTGAGTGGTACCCGCACCGCTTTGTACGTAGTAGAAAATTAAAAGGTCATTTGGTTCGCCTGTATATTTACAAATAATGGATAATGAATTTCTCGCCAGTTTGCTATGCTTGCCCATGTTGCGGTTCCACGTTATGATAATTTGGTAATTTACTCGCCCACGTTGTGATAATTTGCTCGGTGAAAAATTCTTAAAATTCGAATAGAAAAAGAACAAAATCGAACTTTTGAAAAATCGCTGCGAGGTGCTCACCCCCATGCTATAAACTGTGCCAAATTTCATGAAAATCGGCAGAACGAGCTAGGCGCTACGCGCGTCACAGAGATCCAGATAGACTTTCAGCTTTATTATTAGTAAAGATTCCTGACTGATGAGTTCTAACAAGAACGAAACTATTTTCTGGATGTGATAACCGGCCTGTGTTGTATATTGCATATAGTTCTGCCTTAGGCCTGGCTTACGGGTGGTAACTTACTGCTGCATAGAGGAGGAGCTTACTTTTTTTTAAACTCATTGACTTAGGTCGCACGTAACTTGTGGTTCACGGTCTACCATAAGAAAGCAGTCTTTGTTATTTCATCGTAAGCTATTTATAGTTTTGATTAACTAAATTAACATTGGGGATTTATATGATTCAATAAGCCTTTGTTGAATTAGCGATGGATCCACGCTCACACCAGCAACAATTAATTCTCTCTGAAAATCTGAACCCTTGTTTTGCGAAGAAGCATTGCATTTTTCTGTTTCGTACTAGATATTTATCTGTTCAAGGTGTGGTCTTGCGTTCGCGTTGACATTTAAACTTCTGTTTTGGAGACACTGTCTCGAAATTCTTTTGTTGAATAATAATCCTAGAAACACTGCATTTTCCAGCACCAACTGCCGTAGCAATACTCCTCACAGTCATAGAAGTATGCTGACTAAGGGTAGCAATTCTAGTCCTTTTCCTGGGGGGTGATATCCATTTTTTTTTTTTCAAAACATGTCAGAAGCGGACAATTCACATAACCAACCACTACAGCTGTGCAGTTCCTTCTATTGTCCGTTTTTCACGAGAAGGCATTTCGCCACGCCCCCTTGAACGCAGAGTTCCATTTCCCGCGGGGGTGATCGTTACGCAATCCACGCGCTTCTAAAGGAGACAACCAGACAGCCCTTACTTGGGCGCGCATTTTAATGTGCAAAAAAGTCTTAGTGTCCTTTTCATCACTTTCTTCACTTGTCTGTTGTCATTTTAGTTATTCTTACATTTAAAAACTGCTGCTTTTACAACAAAATGCTATTATCCGAGTATACCTTCCGCCGAAAACAACGAAATAGAATCATCGGATACCACCTGACGAGGGAGGTGTCAAGTGCCTTCTTGTGAGAAACGGACAATACTCCTTCTCTAATTTAATCAGAACTCTACTCCAGGAAACAGTCTCAAATCATGCTGAAAGTGGCGTGTTCCACCCGTTCATAGTTTGTACATGAGAAGAGTACCGGGCTTTATAGTGCAACCACTGATTGTATGTAATTTTCAAACGTCCAGATAAGACGAATCAATTGAATGAGGAGGAAAAGTAAAATTTGATGCCTTTATTCTGCTCATTTGAATGAGATTCTGCTTCTGCAAAAGCTGGCATCGGTAAAAAATAATAGATTCGTCCAATTCTGGCTGTAAAACGGATGTTTGTCTTTCCATACAATCCGTGGTCAGACAGTACTTTTGACATGGAATGTGATATAGAGCCTCACTGACAGCCTTATCTAGACTTGCCAGCCTACACACTGGGTGCCTATCTGTTTTTTTTTTTTTTTTTTTTTTTTTTTTTTTTTTTTTTTTTTTTTTTTTGAGGGCATTAAGGTCTTTCCAGATTGCACAAAGTGTCTTTTCCATCAAGCCTCTGCTGACAGGAGCGGATTTATAGTCTATTCAAGGGGGTGACGGTTGAAAATCGTAAAAGCTATTCTTCCCCCTAAACCCGTCATGTAGGTTGGAAGGGAGTCAATCCCTCCCTTTATCCTGTAAATACGAATCGCCCCCTATTGCCCCTCACGAACTTATTGCCTCCTTGAAATGTCAAATCTGCCCTTTGGGGGCTATCCCCCCCCCCTAGGGTTGGAAACCATTGTTCTAAGTCATAGCAATGTATTATCATACCAGTATAATGCAGTCTATGGAAGAAAAAGGGTTGAAGACACATACAGAAATATAGAAATTATCAAAGTTCAAAAACTGGGAAGGGGCGATCTTAGATTCAACTTAAAAAGTGGGTAACGGTGTCTATCCTCGACTACTAACTGTCTAAATTTCATTTGAAGTAAATTTGTGGAATAGACTTGATAGAAATTAGTAGCAATTGTTAGTAATTCTATATTATTGGTTTTAGAAAATGACGGTCACGGAGGAGCCGGTCGCACCCACCGCCCCCGTAGTAAATCCGCCAGTCTGCTAAACACTTACCGGATTGTTTGGACCTCTGTAGAGGGGGATTTAAGTCAATCCTCTTCTTGTACTCGACTTTTTACGTGTTAACAGATTAATGGATATTGTCTGGTTCTGTCAGACGTCGGAAATAAGCAACTAGAACAATGACACTTAAAATGTTTACGCAACTTCCATAAGTGGCTGGAGCACCAAAAGAGTAGGAGGTGACACGCGGGGTGGGGGGCGTGGCAAAATTTAGGTTGGCGGTGCCCCTAAAGGTGATTTTATTATTATTATTATTATTTTTTCAAAAATTGGGCCATATTTTATTTTAACGATATTATTGATTAAATGTTCTTCTCAACAATTGGGGCAGGTGAGCACAGTAGATTATTTCCTTCCAATTCAAAGTTCTCTTTTAATTTTAATGAAAATAATAACGCGAGAAAAATATAAAACACGAATTTGAGTCAAATTCTTTGTTTAAACACTTGGATTTTTCAATACTAAGTTTTTGATTGGTCGATAATTTTGAGCTTAGTAAAGTAAGGGGCTTGAAGTTTTGAAGGACGCTTTGGTTTTGAAAATGAGGGAGCAGTCCGCCTCCCCTGCCCCCGTACAAGCCCTCTAAGCAACGTTCCTTTTGTGCTGAAGAGTATAACCATAAAAACTTTGTGTCCTCGAAATTCTAAACATTTCACAAGGATTATTTAAAAACATTTACGTGTCTGATTAGTGATTTGTATGTATTTTTCCCATTGTTCAGCGAGAACTGAAGTAATTATTTAACCCGTTGCCAAAAGACAATAAGAAATTCTGCTCTAGCATTCATATTATATCTAAAAATACTGCTTGTGGTTTGATTTCCTCAAGACTTCAATGAAAACAATGGTTTTACTAATGAATTCATGCATTTTAGCTTAACCTCATAGTGTATATAAATACACCATATTAAAAATAGGTAAATAAGGCTATCAACGCGGCTAAAATTTTAAGCGATTCCATATTTATTCCGTTGTTATCTGTTGTCGGCAAGGATGAAGATAATAATACTAGTAGAGAGTTAATAAATTTCGTGTTTGCTACAGAGGTGTCCTTCGTTCAAAGCTTTCCTTGAAGTTACTAGGGATATTAGTGTCTACAAACAATCAATTTTTTCAGCAATGAGTTTCATATTTTAACATTTAATTGGGAAGTTACTGAGCCAAGAAGCAAAAAAAAAAAAAAAAAGGAAAAGGCATTCTGTATGCACTGATAACCGCCTCTTTTTTGAAGATGGTTAAAAACAGCTCGATTTCTTAGCAATTATAAAGCTGTGTATTGACTAATTTATATGATGCATCTTGAAATTAACTTTCTTTTAAAAATTATTTTTCTTGTTGCATCGGCGATTCCTTATAACTTGAAAATTGTATAATGTTTGTTTGTAAATCTCATAAACCGTTTTCCTTTCTTTTCAGGGCCTCCTGGAGGGAAAGCAATCAGATATTATCATAACAAATTTCTGTAATCGACCTCCACTTTAATTGGATCCGCCGCATGCATGTTCGTCAAAGAAAGTTTTTTTTAAAGATTCACTGCAGTTTCAATTTTGTCAATTAAATAAACTACTAAATAGAGCTGATGTACCAAACTAAGCAGAAAACTGCTGGAGAAATCTGAAAGGGCAGACTGCGACGATCCCGGAAGCTGCTTCTGGACATGCAGTTGGTAAATTGATAAATTGCATTGAAGGAACATGCTGTGAGGTATATTTTCCAAGCAGAAAACTACTAGGGATATGTGAAAGTGCAGAGTACGACGATCCCGGACATAAAATTGATAATTACGTTGAAGGAACATGCTGTGAGGTATATTTTCCAAGCAGAGAACTACTAGGGATATGTGAAAGTGCAGGGTGCGACGATCCCAGACATAAAATTGATAATTACGTTGTAGGAACATGCTGTAAGGTATATTTTTCAAGCAGAAAACTACTAGGGATATGTGAAAGTACAGAGTGCGACGATCCCGGAAGCTGTTTGTGGATATGCAATTGATGAATTAAGTTAAAGAAACATGCTGTGAGGTATATTTTCCTGTAAACTTACAATTTTGCGAAAAATTATTTTCTTGTTAGCTTGTTTGCGAACGTGTTCTCCAGTGTCTTACGACTGAATGCATGAACAGGAGAAATTCCGTATTGTGGAAAGAATATGTTCTTCTGAAGGTTTTTCAAGGAAATTTACTACTGCAATTTCACTTAAAAAACACTCGAAAATTTATATTGGCTTAAAATAATGCTACCGTCACGTTTGCTGTAAGAAATTTTTCGATCCCGAAACCCTGAAAAAGCAGTTGAGTATAGTCACCAATGAAAATCGTCCTCCAATGAAACTAGTTCTTTGGAATTTTTCCGTCCACAATCCTAACACAGCACTTGAGAGCCAAACGAAAACTTTATTATTGTAATATTTGTTCGAAAAATTATCTGAAACACACACACACACACACACAAAAAAAAAAAAAAAAAAAAAAAAATCCAAATTCATACTTAAAAGAAACCATTTATTCTAAGCATTTTTCTAAAACATCTAAATAATAATAAAACTTGAAAATGCAATTTCCCGAGGAACTCAATCACTCAGCAACTGTAAAGCCGCTCTCAATAAACCCTACTGACGAAAAATCACATTCTTGTACATTTTGTTTGGAAGAATTTTCCGATTTATCAACTCTAAAAGAGCACGTGAAAGTACATTCAGGTGAAAAACCAAATTCCTGTAAAATATGTTCTAAGGAATTTTCTTGCCTATACAAATTGAAACTGCATTCCAGAGCTCATACTGGAGAAAAACCGTACTCTTGTGAAGTTTGTTCTAAGAAATTTTCTCAAGCAGGAAATCTAAAAACACACTTGAGTACCCATACTGGAGAAAAACTATACTCTTGTGAAGTTTGTCTTAAGAAATTTTCTCGTGCAGGATATCTAAAAGCGCACTCGGTAATCCATTCTGGCGAAAAGAAATACTCCTGTGAAGTTTGTACTATGGAATTTTCTCGATTAGGTGGTCTAAAAAGGCACTTTAGGATCCATTCTGGCGAAAAGCCACACTCCTGTGGGGAGTGTGGTAAGAAATTTTCTCGACTAGGACAGCTGAAAGAGCATTTGAAAATCCATACCGGAGAAAAACCATACGCTTGTGAAGTTTGTTCTAGGAAATTTTCTCGTGAAATTTGTCTAAAAAAGCACTTCAGAATTCATACTGGAGAAAAACCATATTCTTGTGACGTTTGTTCTAGGAAATTTTCTCGCCTTTCGACTAAAAATAAACACTTAAGAATCCATACTGGAGAAAAGCCGCATTCCTGTGAAGTTTGTTCTAAGAAATTTTCTGAGCGAGCAAACTTAACTAAACACTTCAGAGTACATTCTGGTGAAAAACCTCATTCCTGTGAAGTTTGTAGTAAGAAATTTTCTTGCATATCGCGCATGAAAGAACATTTAAGAATTCATACTGGAGAAAAACCATATGCTTGTGAAGTTTGTTCTAGGAAGTTTTCTCGCCAATCAATGCTAAAAATGCACTTGAAAGATCATTCTTCTGAAAAACCATACTCCTGTGAAGTTTGTACGATGGAATTTTCTAGACCAGGAGATCTAACTAAGCATTCGAGAATCCATACTAGAGAAAAAGCATATTCGTGTGAAGTTTGCTCTAAAAAATTTTCTCGACTTGCTAAGAAAAAAGAACATTTAAGAATGCACACTGGAGAAAAACCGCATTCCTGTGCAGTTTGTTCAAAGAAATTTTATCAGTTGGGAAACCTGACTAGCCACTTGAGAATCCATTCTGGCGAAAAGACACATTGCTGTCAAATTTGTTTGAAGAAGTTTTATCTCCCAGTACATTTGAAAACACATTTGAGAATCCACACTGGAGAAAAACCTTTCTCCTGTGAAGTTTGTCCCATGAAATTTTCTTATTTAACAAGCCTAACTAGACACTTAAGAACCCATTCTGGCGAAAAGCCATATGCTTGTGAAGTTTGTTCCAAGAAGTTTTCTGAATCGGAGAAGCTAAAACAACATCTGAGAATCCATACTGGTGAAAAACCTTTCTCCTGTGAAGTTTGCTCAAGGAAATTTAACCAGTTTAGCAACTTTACAAGACACTTAAAAATCCATTCTGGAGAAAAGACACATTGTTGTGAAATTTGTTTGAAAAGGTTTTCGCTGCAAGTTAACTTAAAATCTCATTTGAGAGTCCACACAGGAGAAAAACCATATTCCTGTGAAGTTTGTTCCCAGAAATTTTCTTATTCATCGAACCTCAGTAGACACCTAAGAATCCATTCTGGCGACAAGTCCAATTCTTGTGAAGTTTGTTCCAAAAAGTTTTCTCGACCAGAAGAGCTGAAACAGCATTTACGAATCCATACACTGGAGAAAAACCTTTCTCCTGTGAAGTTTGTCCCATGAAATTTTCTTACTTAACAAGCCTAAAAACACTTAAGAACCCATTCTGGCGAAAAGCCATATGCTTGTGAAGTTTGTTCCAAGAAGTTTTCTGAATCGGAGAAGCTAAAACAACATTTGAGAATTCACACTGGAGAAAAACCATATTCCTGTGGAGTTTGTCCCATGAAATTTTCTTATTCAACAAGCCTAAAAAGACACTTAAGAACCCATTCTGGCGAAAAGCCATATGCTTGAGAACTTTGTTCCAAGAAGTTTTCTGAATCGGAGAAGCTAAAACAACATTTGAGAATCCATACTGGAGACAAACCTTTTGCCTGTGAAGTTTGCTCAGAGAAATGTAACCAGTTTAGCAACTTTACTAGACACTTAAAAATCCATTCTGGAGAAAAGACGCATTGTTGTGAAATTTGTTTGAAAAGGTTTTCGCTGCTAGTAAACTTGAAATCTCATTTGAGAGTCCACACTGGAGAAAAACCATATTCCTGTGAAGTTTGTTCTCAGAAATTTTCTTATTCATCGAACCTAAGTAGACACCTAAGAATCCATTCTGGCGACAAGTCCAATTCCTGTGAAGTTTGTTCGAAAAGTTTTCTCGACCAGAAGAGCTGAAACAGCATTTAAGAATCCATACACTGGAGAAAAACCTTTTGCCTGTGAAGTTTGCTCAAAGAAATTTAATAAGTTTAGCAACCTTACTAGACACTTAAAAATCCATTCTGGAGAAAAAAACTTATTCTTGTAAAATTTGTTCGAAAAAGTATTCTCTACCAAAAAATTTAAAAGATCATTTGAGAATCCACACTGGAGAAAAAATCATATTCCTGTGAAGTTTGTCCCATGAAATTTTCTTATTTAACGAGCCTAAATAGACACTTGAAAACACATTCTGTCGAAAAGTCATATGCTTGTGAAGTTTGTTCCAAAAAGTTTTCTCGACCAGAGGAGCTGAATCAGCATTTAAGAATCCATACTGGAGAAAAACCATTTGCCTGTGAAGTTTGTTCCAAAAAGTTTTCTCGACCAGAAGAGCTGAAACAGCATTTCAGAATTCGTACTGGAAAAAAACCTTTTGCCTGTGAAATTTGTTCAAAGAAATTTAATTAGTTTAATAACCTTACTATCCTGAAAACACGTTCTGTAGAAAAGTCATATGCTTGTGAAGTTTGTTCCAAAAAGTTTTCTCGAACAGAAGAGCTGAATCAGCATTTAAGAATTCATACTGGAGAAAAACCTTTTGCCTGTGAAGTTTGTTCCAAAAAGTTTTCTTGACCAGAAGAACTGAAACAGCATTTCAGAATTTGTACTGGAGAAAAACCTTTTGCCTGTGAAGTTTGTTCAAAGAAATTTAATTAGTTTATCAACCTTACTATCCTGAAAACACATTCTGTAGAAAAGTCATATGCTTGTGAAGTTTGTTCCAAAAAGTTTTCTCGACCAGAAGAGCTGAAACAGCATTTCAGAATCCGTACTGGAGAAAAACCTTTTGCCTGTGAAGTTTGTTCCAAAAAGTTTTCCCGACCAGAAGAGCTGAATCAGCATTTAAGAATCCGTACTGGAGAAAAACCTTTTGCCTGTGAAGTTTGTTCCAAAAAGTTTTCCCGACCAGAAGAGCTGAATCAGCATTTAAGAATCCATACTGGAGAAAAACCTTTTGCCTGTGAAGTTTGTTCCAAAGCGTTTTCTCGACCAGAAGAGCTGAAACAGCATTTCAGAATCCGTACTGGAGAAAAACCTTTTGCCTGTGAAGTTTGCTCAAAGAAATTTAATTAGTTTAACAAACTTATTACCCTGAAAACACATTCTGTAGAAAAGTCATATGCTTGTGAAGTTTGCTCCCACCCTGGATTAAATCGATTTTCCTGTGACCTTGGTTCTATGGAATCTTCTCGTGCAGAAAACTTAGTAGAGCACTCAAGAATCCATTCTGGAGAAGATCCATATTTCTATGAACTTGGATTTAAGGAATCTTCTTATGCAGAAAACCTGTTAGAGCATTCAAGAATTGATTCAGGAAAAAATCCACCGTCCTCTGAACTTGGCTCTAAGGAATCTTCTCGGGCACAGAACCTCATTGAGCATTCAAGAATCGATTCGGGAAAAAACCCACCTTCCTGTGAACTTGGCTCTAAGGAATCTTCTCGGGTAGAGAACCTCACTGAGCATTCAAGAATGGATGCGGGAAAAAATCCATCTTTCTGTGAACTTGGCTCTAAGAAATCTTCTCAAGCACAAAACCTCATTGAGGGTTCAAGAACTGATTCGGGGAAAAATCCATCTTTCTATGCACTTTGCTCTAAGGAATCTTCTCGGGCAGAAAACCTCATTGAGCATTCAAGAATCGATTCGGGAAAAAATCCACCTTCCTGTGAACTTGGTTCTAAGGAATCTTCTCGGGCAGAGAACCTCATTGAGCATTCAAAAATTCATTCTGGAAAATTTTCATTTGCCTGTGTAGTTTGCCCCAAGAAATTTTCAAATGTAGCAAAACTTATAAAACATTTAAGAGTCCATAATGGAGAAAAACTATTTTCTTGCAGTGTTTGTTCTAAGAAATTCTCCCGAGTACGAAAGCTTAAAAAGCATTTGAGAATCCATTCTGATGAGAAAACATATTTCTGTAAATTTTGTCCCAAGCAATTTTCTCGTAGAGGCAAACTGTGGAAGCACTGGAGAAGCCATGCTGAAAGAAAACCCTATATCTGTGAAGTTTGCCATGACAAATTTTGTCAACAAGGACATCTAAAAGAGCATTTGGGAACCCATGGTAGAGAACAATCATACTCATGTGATTCCGACTCTAAGGAATCTTCTGGTGCAGAAAACCTTTTAGAAACCTTTTAGAGCATTCAGGAATCAGTACAGGAAAAAATCCATGTTCACCTAAAGTTTGTCCAAAGGCATTTTTTAACGTAGCAAACCTGAAGGATCACATCCGAATTCATACTGAGGGAAAACCATACCCTTGCGAATTTTGTTCAAAGATATTTTCTCATCTAACAACTCTAAATGAATACTTGAAAATCCATCCTGGCCAAAAGTCATATTCTCGTGAAGTTTGTTCGGAAGCATTGTCAGAGCCAGGAAACCTACAAAGACACTTGAAAACCCATTCTGGGGTAGAAACATATTCCTGCTCAGTTTGTTCAAAATCATTTGCTGACCGATCAAGTTTCAAAGCACATAAAAGAAGCCATCCTGGCCAAAAGCCATATTCTTGTTAAGTTTGTTCTGAAATATTTTCTGAGCCAGGAAACTTACAAAGACACTTGAAAACCCATTTTGGGGTCGAAACATATTCTTGCTCAGTTTGTTGTCCTGCTCAACCTTTTCATTGTTTACATGACCTGCAAATTCATAAGGGGACGCATGCCGAGAAAGGACCATATCCTTGTCAAAAATTGTGCCAAGAAATTTGCCCTTTTTAAAAACCTGGAAATACACTCGAAGATCCATGCTAACAAAAACTTCTAGTTCTGTGAAGTTTATTCTATGAAATTTTATCGCCCTACAAATGCTCTTAGAAATACATTCTGGTGAAAACCCAGATTACTTATATGGGTGTATAAAGTACCTATTCCGTGATGGGTGTAAGGTATCTATTCTATTTTGGGTTATCTTTTTCGTGAAGTGATTAACAATATGAAGGGTACAGGGAAAATACCTCGTCAGTCAAGAAAAGCTAATTTTGAGAAAAACGCATTTAAATGCTCGACGAATGGGCTCCCCCCCAGTACCATATATTTTTGAACAAATATTTCAGCTGACTTATGGAGTTCAGTCAAAAGATGATAGAGTGTTCGAAAAGGATACTTTAGTAACCACTACACTGCATCATTCTTTCTTTCTTTTTTTTTTTTTTTGTAAAAGCTGACTGACGGGGTTTTTACCCTGTACCCTTCATATGCATCAGATTTCCATCATCTGAATTATCTACCCAGTAAGAATTGAGGATTGCAGAGAAACTGTTTAACTTTTCTTCATAAGGAGAGTCAAAACTCTGATTATTAATTTTAAAAAAAAAATACACTTTTTTGAAAAAAGTGATTGCTTATTTTTTCTGCACAAAAATAAAAGTGAAATTTGTTGTGTGAAATTGATTAAATGTTTTCTAAAACTTAATAATTTCATTTCTCTTATATCTCAAACTTAAAGTCTTACTACACGAAGCAATATCCATCAACTCCAATTGAGGAGTTTAGTTTCAAAACGGATTATGTCCAGTTTTGGAATTGTCTTTTTTTCGTTTTCAGGATCTCTAATATAAGCCCTGTCGACCAATAAATAGGGTCCGATTTAAGAGTACGCTCGTGAAGCAAGGGCTTTAGGACCTTGGGGGGAAAGGGGGGGGGCAACGAAAAATTACAAAAAAATTTTTTTTCATAATGAATGTTTTCGTTTGTTTTGCACTATAAAATTTTTATACATATTTTTTATTCTAGTGAAGTTTAAAATTAAATGGTTATTGCTGGCTCTGTTTCGACTAGGTTTATCAGTTCAGCGGAAAACTCTCTCTTACGGAGTGAGATAACTATCTGGAGTGACATCTAGCGTAGAATGAGACCACTCAGATATACGGAACTCCGTTCTGGTTCTGAGCTCACTATTACTGCTTTAATCTTTTGTAATTGTTTATTTTTATAAGTTTCAAATTACAAATACATAGCTGTTGATCTTCATTGGGGGCTGGCTAATTGACTAGATACAAAAAGTACTTGGCGTGTTGCAACAACACATTCGAAATCAGGGAGATTTAATAAATACAAAATCATCTATCGCTGTGTGCATAAGATAGACAGAAGGGTTTCTGGGGATGGTCCTTCAAAGCATTCAGGATGCACTGCTAAATTGACAATTACAATACAAAGGCAAGTTACTTTCAATTAAATGTATATATAATATGCTTATTAATATATGTTTATGAAATCCTTCAGCAGCTTTCATTAAAAAAAATCTCGAAAGAGTGCTACATGCAATATATCAACAGCCCAGTTATCTCATCCAGAGACTGCGGTGTTGTCCAGTACTGGACAGCGGGGTGGCAATTTGATGAGAGAATTTGTATTACATTTCTATACACAACTTTTGTTAAATAATCTTTCTTGGCAAATAACGACTGTGGTTGTTTTTGAGGAACGGTTTAACAAGAGGTTTAACTGTAGTTCTGCCTTAGCTCTGGCTTAAGGCAGTAACTTAATACCCAAGAACACCATTGCTGGGGTTTCTCGCTGGTTTTCTAAATTTAATTTAACTGCCCGTCTTTGGTACTCTGAGCATCAATAATAGACTATTTGCCTCCAGCATGGTTATTGACTGTTCCAAACTGCTGAGTTCATAACAAGGACAAAACAGCAACCTCTGGGTGGGATAACCAGGCTGTCTGGCAGATATGCATGCAAATTGCATAAATAAGACCAGCCTGGTTAGTAGTTTACAATCCAATACCAGTTTCTGGTTCTCAATTTGCCTTTTTATTTAATTATATTGAGTTGATAAGGATAATGATGATCTTTTCTTGAAATTATTTTTGAGCTCATAATCAGAAACATTGAACCATAATTTGGTTTTTAATTTTGATAATATAAGAACTGAGGGGGGGGGGAGAGGCAATTTAATTTTTAACGTGGAAAGTAAACTTTTGAGTATTAAATATATGTTATACAAGTCATAAAACCTATCGACACATGATAAGGTATCATGGATCATTTTCTCTTGAATTTCAACATTAAGATTTTTATTTTTAATTTATAAAAAAGATAGTAATTTCTTAGCTATGAAGTTTTAAGCTATTTTATTTCTTAATTAATTGGTTAATTACACGTCAATAGGTGCACTGACTGATTACTTTTAATATCTTCTTCTCACACACTAAAAACAAAGCTAAACTGAATTTCTCAACAAAAATATAAGTTTTGTTTCATGAAATAAACAATAAAATAGTGGTGCCATCTAATGTTCACGAAAGAATTAGCACGTCATGACCTACGTCACGGAATTCGTGGCTTACAGAATTACCGCTTGGGAACGGCCAACTAAAGCCCTCGAACGGAGAAGAAGTAGCGACATCGTTTTCCCCCTATTGTCTGGTGCCGCTTCCGATTCTTATTGGATGTGACCGATCACCAGGGGCGCCGACTTGCAAAAATTATTGAGGGGGCTAGACATCACCGGGGGCTTAGGGGGTTATGTACTTCCACGGAGTTTCCCCCCCCCCCAAATAAAGGTCAGATTTTTGTTCCTTGAAAATGCCGATTTACATATTTTCTGGTGTGTATAATTTAAACAAACAAATGTGATATGGCGTTTTCAAAGTAAAACAATCTAAAAATTGGTATACAAATTTTCTGTTTCAACTAGATCATGTCACTTGTTTTAATAAGAGACATTTTTTTGTTCATTTTTACGGGGAGTCGTGCAGTGCCGTAGCTAGGCATTGAAAAAGGTAGGGCACTTGACTTGCATAAAAGGGCACTCCCAGAGACGCGGACTAAAAAAAATATATTGTGTGTGTGTGTGGGGGGGGGGGGCATACCGGAGGGTCTTGCAGCGGGAAATATTCTAAAATTAAGATGAAAAATAGTGAGTTTTAAAGCATTTCAAAGTTATATAATGAACATTAGAACCCCGAAAACTCGACAAGCCTGAAACATTTTTTGGCTTTGAAAAAAGGAAAAAATAAATACAAACATGCACAGTATTTTTTGTAAAAAGGTAATTTAATTTACACATGTTTTTTAAGACCAGTTTTTTTTTTTTTTCATTAGTGATATCGGCTAACATACTCATATATAACGCAAATCTCTCAATGTCTAGGTCATTTTTGAAAAGCAGTTGATTTTTCAAAATTTGTTTCACCTCTGTTTAACAAAAGCAAGCACTCTTGTTCAACTGCAATAACCTGTGGGAGTTCAGTTGATGTAAACCGCCCAATAATGCAAGATTGCGCCATTTCGCAAACCTCATCAATGTATTGCCTTGTAGTGCTTTGGGATTTCCTATTCCTATTCCTATTCAGAGTCACAACTGACTACAACTGTATTTATGTCGAGGACTGCATACTAAGTGCCTTGCCTCCATTATTTTATATACCGATAGATGGCAGCACCATCACCGGATCGAACAGTTAATGAGAATTTGGAACTAGTCCAGGAGCTAATAGCTACCTGGTGCTAGCACCCCCCAGAGGTATCGTTTCACTTGGAGGACATTGAGACCACGAGCATATTTAACGTCGCCCAGTCCCCTTTAATGACGACGGTGGATCTTCGACCATCGAGGTTCGAACTCAGGAACCTCCGGCCCCGAATCCGACACTTTACCGATCGGGCTACCACGGCCCCTTTGGGATTTTGAAAGTGTGCGGTGAGCTGGCTTCGTTGTTTTCATACTTCTTTGGTATACGTCGATTCTGAGGAAACGAAGGATGTTGAATTTGTTCATTTTGTGAAGGTTTTTCTTTTAAACACAATACCCAAAAGTATTCAAAACTATCACGCCTCTCATTTAATTATACAAATCAAACCCTCGTATATTTTTTCCAGATCAACAACACTTAGATGAGCGCGTCGCATCGCTGCCCACCAGCAACTGACTTGACCCGTAAGTTCGCGCACTGGGACAAATTCTAAGTGTGCTTGCAGCACCGTAACACTATCATTATTCACACCACTCGTTTTCAGTTAACCTGCTTACTACCGCAATAATTATTTGTTTTAACTTGTTACTGAATGTATTTTACAAGAAAAGCTATCTTCAAAGAAAGAAAATAAAAGTTAAATTTATGAGTTTAGAAAGCATAATATAACTAATAATTTTCTTGATTTATTGGGAGGGGGGGGGGGGCTCTGCCGCCTCAAAAATATTTTTGAGGGGGCTTGGACCCCCTCAGGCCCCATGGAGTCGGCGCCACTGCCGATCACGTGGGTAATCATTTGACATCTTGGGGCCAAAATCCGAGTGCTTACCGGTCTTTTAACATTGCGTGCTCTCTATTCTTGCTCATATTTATTTATTTGTATATTTATTTCTTCGTTCATTTTAGCATCTACTTACTGTGCCGTTAAGTGCGTGAATAGGGCAGAATCGGGCACCAAATTATATCGTTTACCTAAAGGGAAACGAAATAAAGAAAAACGTAAAAAAAATCTGGGTGCATTGAATCGGCAGAGATGACTTAACTTCTTTTAGCTCCCCCCCCCCCAGTGTGCATCCCTATATAACTCAATGTTTTTTGTATATATTTTTAATATTTGTTTGTATTCAAACTCACGTTCCCAAACGTATCGTAGTTTAAAATATTGCATTCCTTGAGTTTTTCTTTTTTACTGTGAGTTCTTGTTCATTTCTTCTTTTAGGATTATTTTAACAGGATATTTTTTTGCTATTTTTGGTGTTTCATAAAGTATTTACTGTAACCTTTCCGTGTAAACAGGCATTTATTAAATGGCCAGTTCCTTATTTATTTATTTACTTTTCTTCAACAATATCGATATATTTGGCCAAAATTTAAAATTCAAATTATTTCAGCGCAGTTAATATTTAAAACTTTATCGTCAATGCTTCTATTTACCTCAGATCTGTAATCGGAATGCTTGTTTAGTGAATTCGGGAAAAATGCCAGTGAAACGAAAGCAACATTTTGAAACAAGCAACTATTACTTTTATGTTTAACGGAATTGTAAGCATGCATTAATGCGCAGTACTAAATCAAATAACACAAGTAATGAATTCATCATATGTATTTTAAAACTTTTGTTTAAAAAATCTTAAGCTAATTTACTTTTATTCTATGATTTTGTGAGTTAATATGACAAATGTCTCCTTTTATTTATTGACATTTAAAAAAGAAAACAATCAATTATTCACGGACATTATGTTGTTGAGAGAGTTGATGTTGTATAAAAACATTTATACTAATCCAATATCTTACATTTTAACAATTTTGCAATATAAAACTTGAAACACGCACCGTATTTTGCTGTGTTATTTTTAATGAACATGCTACTTTGACAACATTTATTTGATTTTATTAAAAGGCAGAAAATCTTACTTTGCATTTCATTGCGTTACTCATTCGAAGTTCTATTTAAATCTACTTTGTGTAGTGAAACTTTAATGCTGAAGACGAATGATTATATTTTAAATAAATGGTTAAATATAATTATAAGTTTTCAAAGAAGAATTCAATCCTTGAAATAAATAGCGAAAGTTTGTTTTAATCCATGAGTTTTATGGATGAAAAGAACGCCGCTTTATTTTTAAATACTACATTGTTTTCAATTGGAAATTTCATTTCAGTTTAATAATAAAAACTAATATTCTATACAAACTGGAACTGCAAGTATCATATTTATGTATTGGTTATGTTACTTTAAAATTCAAAGAATCAGTAGTTTAAACCCTTGTAACATAAAGCTTAATTTTGTGTTTGTGCGATAAAAAAAAATCTACTTTTTGGTTATTAAGGTATATCTGCTGCGATTAATCAATGGATGATAAATTATTTGTGCTATTCTGATAACTCATACAATCATAATATCTATTCTTTCAACACAAATATCCTATTTCCATGCTTTCGGGAACGAGACTAAAAAAATATTTCGCAAAAGGATCGAGAATTTTTGTAAAACATCTTTGCACATTAAAATGCTTTGATATAAAAATTAGTTTCCTTATCAAGTAAAAGTTTTAAAAAAGTTAATGTACATTTAAATTTTTGTTATCTCGAAGAATCTAGGAATATTTATTAACAAGGAGTTACTAAGAAATCACTATTTCATCACAGCAGACATAGGAAGACCTTAGGTGCCGATTTACACGGTTCCCGCTTTCGGACATGTGACGTCATTTTGAGCTCGAAAACCAGTTTTCGCGCCTCCAAAACCTGCCTGACTTCGTCGGGAATGGGTTGTGGATCGTCCACAACTCCAAGTCAGAAAAGCGAAGTCCGACGTGCAGTGATTGGCTATTGATGTCACATGCTTTCGTTTCTATGGTAACAATAAACCTTCCAAAATCAGGGGAAAGGTAGCCATCTTTGTGTCTTGTCTACGGCACTGATTTCGATGAAGTAAATTTCAAAGTGCAACTTCGAAATTGAACAACTACGTAAATCGTTGATAATCGCTAGAAACAAATGAGCCTCTTTTTTTATGAAGGACCATCATGCACTGGAAAAAAAAAAGCGATTTTACACATGCTAGGAACTGCAGAGAGCATCTATACGAATTAGCTGGGTAATTCTTATCGGCAGGATCATTTCTGTATATTCTGTCATAAAAATTATCTTGCTGGCAAAAAGAAGATATTATAATTTTATTCTTGCTTATGGAGGCAATGAGAAGATTTACTGGATTTTCAATGTTACACCTAAAACCTTTTCAAGTAAGTATCATTGTGATTGTTTATCATACAAATACTTTGTGATATTACTTACACCTAGTATGTAATAAAAATTAAGACATTATTGTTTTCATTAGTAGCTAAAAGTGTTTAAACAATGTTTTATGCAATATTTTAATAACTTCATTTCATAACAAATGAAATCTTTAAATAATAATGAACAAAAAATGTTGTGAAGTTTGTTTCTTAGCAACTTCCAAGTATAGTACGTATTCTCAATTATGAGACTGCTTATAGTTCAACGGATTCTTATATATTTACTGTGTTTTATTCTTGGGCATAATTGTGCGTAACTTATTATGGGACATAATATTATGTGCTAGTTATTGTAAAAAAAAATATTCACAACAAATTGTTATGTGCTGACTGAAACAGTTCATGATTTGGCTGGGCTGAAGCTCTGTTCCACTCCTATTTTTAATCATTGCTCAATTGTACTTAATGTTGAAACAACAACAAATTTTGGCAAAATATTCAGTATTCAGCTGAAGATGAGAATAGAATTTTAACTGAATGTTCGGTATTCAGTGCATCCATAGTTTTCGGTTTATGCGGTCTTCTATTAAAAATCAGAGTTTACGGAAAAAAAAGACAGGTATAAATTTTACATTTAATGATAATGATAAAACTAAATACAATGTGTAAAAGTTAATTACAACTTTTTTATTTAATTTCCTGATAAATGTTTTTCATGAGCATTCAACAGGAGTTGAAAAGAAAGTTATTATTCATTAGTTGGCTACATAATAAGAATATTAAATGCAAAAATTTTGTTCGATATCTTTCTTTCCAAAGTTACATCAACATTGGAAAAGGATAGGCATTACTTGCGAGTGCCAAACTAGAGTGAAAGGTGGGTGGAAGAAAGGAAAACAATCTCAATGCATGTTACGCTTGTTCATTTTAAGCTATATTTATCTGATATTTTTCTGTTTATATACGGGAGGGGGTATCTTCAAGGGTTTTTTTCCCTTGCCATCATTGAATAAAAACTAAGCATAAACATCTTTCATCTGACTAAAATTTCAATGTTTAAAATACTTTCCTCTCACATCCTTCACAATTAAACCTCTGGTTTTGCTAATCAACTTTAGCTGAGGGTAAAATATTTATCTTCGTGTTTGTTGTTTCTATATTCAATTCCTTTGGTCTTGCAAGTAGCGAGAGTCGAAAAAAAATAATAATAATGATTTGAATTTTGACATTTTGAATTCAAATTATGTTTTGCGCAATCACGAGTGTGTATGTAGGGGTGTGTGTTTGTGTCTAGGCATGAGTGTATGTATGTGTGTGAATGTGTGCAAGTGTGTATATGTCTGTGTACAGGCATGAGTGTATGGGTGTGTGTATAGTCTGTCTGTGTGTGCGTGGTGTCTGTGTGCAGGCATGAGTGTGTGGGTATTTATGTGTGCGTGTAGTTGTGTATGTATGACATGGATGCAACCTGGGAGACGGTTTTCGCTAGGGGAGCAGCATCGTGAAGAGCCGGTCGACGGTGATGCTGCAGAGGGTGCTGGTGGGAAAATAAAATCATAGGACATCAAAACAGTCAAATGAAAGCTATAAGCAATCATGATTGCTCAAAAAAACCGTAAAGATACACTTCTGAACATTTCTATGGTGCAGACTGCGTCATGACCCCCCAGTAACTTCCTATCCATAGTCGCTTCTTTGACCACCAGACAAGGCGGTCGGTAAAACTAGCATTTGTAAAAACCCCCAACTGGATTTTTAAAGGAGCACCTGGATTTTTTCAGGTAACTTTTAAATTTTGGTTTCTTTCAAAATTCAAACTGATTATTTTTCAATTAAATCATGGAAAAAGTTAAATAAACAATAAAAGTAAAATCTATATATCTAAACAAAATATGATGTATGTTAGTGATTGTGTGTACTATGTCCTTATACAAATCCACAATTAGTTCCAGATTTTTGCCAAATTTGTCACAAAGGTCCTGAGAATTTACATGAGGGGTTTCACCCCACGGTGGACAACTATGGGAGGGGGGTTCCTTACACAAATACAGTTTATCAAATCTTGTGCAGAGGCAGTGGCGTAGCTACATTTTCTGCCGCCCGGGGCAATTCCTCAATTTGCCGCCCTTTGGTTGAGAAACAGTCAAAAGTATTTAAAGGAAAAATAAGAACTTAATTACAAAGAAAAATAAAAATATGCTCTATTCAGAAAAATTTTCTAAATTAGCCCTAAGAATGCATTTTAACCTTTTGGTGACACCAGGCAGGAGCTTAGAGGCCGACGCTCTGCACAGGAATTTTTCCTAATTTAAAGATCTAGGTATGCAATTTTATGGTTTCTTTGGTCTTGTCAAAGGGGATAATGACATCCTTTTGGATCCGTGCTGGGGTGCTGCCTTAATGTTGAAAAACTCGGAAATTGCCGCTTTCTTAAATCCAATACTGCTATATTACAGAATTTGAGTGGTTTTCTTTTTCACTGATACAGGGTGATAAGATTAATGAGCCCTATAAGTTCGATTAACCATACTGATTCATGAGAAGGAAAAGTTGTGCATCGAAAATCATTACTTTCCATTTGAATGTGAAAGGTTTACTTAGAAATCAATTCACTAATTAAAAACCTTCTGCTTTAATGAATGTCTCAGTTTGAAATTCGCTGTTTATAGGAATTTTACTGATATAAAGCAGTAAGATTAGTCGCAGTTATTATTTGAGTTGTGAGTAAGTACTTTTATAAGATAAACATAAAACTAATTCTGGTCTGAATAAAAGTTTTGTAATAAGTGACCAATTAAAGCAATTTCTGAAACAGATAATGCTACCCCAAACATGTGCAATTAATTGCCCACCATTTCAGACCTCTCTTTTCTTACTCTTGTTGTAACTTTCCTCAAAAAATAGTTTTTTTTTTTTTTAATAAGGTAGTTTTCGAGTAACTTTCTTAAAATCAAGTACTAGTTTCATATTATAACGAATTTTTTTTTTTTTTTTAACCTCCAGCAATTGATCAGAAGCATGATTTCCCTAATTGGCAAATGTTGAACTTTTTTCACATCAAGAGCATGAAATTGACACCCCCCCCCCAACAAAATGCTGCCCGGGGCGGACCAACCCCTCCGCCCCACCTTAGTTACGCCACTGTGCATAGCTCGTGCAATGCTTAGGAATACACATAGGAGGGTATTCGTCTACCTATGGGGAGAAAGCCCCATAAGGAGTTTTCCTTATACAGCTCCATAATTTACAACAGATCTTTGCAAAATTTGGCGTCTTTTTGCGATTTTTAATTTGTGGTAATTCCTCTGCTTCATGTTATCATACATAAAAAATAGTTTGCTCATTTGTATATTATTTAGATGTGCGTAACATTTACTGTGAAAGACAAACATCTTTTTTACAGCCAGAAATGGACGAATCTATTATTTTTTTATCGATGCCAGCTTTTGCAGAAGCAGATTCTCATTCAAATGAGTGGAATACGGGCATCAAATTTTTACTTTTCCCCCTTATTCACATAGATTCGTCTTATCTGGAAGTATAAAAATTCCATGCAATCCATGGTTGGACAGTATGTACTTCGGAAAATAATTTAGGTTAACTTTTTAGTTCCGAAAAGTAATGACTTGACCATAATTATTCAATTCCCCTCCCCCTCCCTTTATTTCTTTTGCTAGTTGTGTATTAAAAAAAAAAACTTTGGAAGGACTACATATTTGTTATTTGTTTTAGATATTAAATTCATTGCCTCTTGTAACGGTTCCGTATTCTTGTAACGGCTGCATATTAGCCATTTCCCATTTTTCAGAAAAGTACTTATCAGACTAAAGTAAGCAATAATTATTTCAAACAAATTCCAAGATGTTTTTTCTTTTTTAATTGTTGGGGGGAAATGCTTTGATTAACTGAAAATGGCCATCTTTTTTTTATCAACAGCTCAATGCAAGGTTTCCAAGAGAAAAAGCCATAATTCAAAAGTCAATTCCGATCACCCCTCCCTTACATCACCCTTACTCGAAACAACTTCGAGATGAAGAGATAACTCCTGCTCAAAGGTAAAAACGTACACCGTGTTCCAAAATGAAATATATATACATTGCTTTCCTTTTGATACATCAAATAAATGCCAAACGCATTTTTTCAATACTGCATTTGTCTATAAAACCTCACCCTAGGAGTTAACTAGAATTTTCTCGAACGTTAATGCATAAAGGCGCTCAAAAGACATTTGCATGATGGCGCCGATCAGGCTTGGTGCGGGCCTGCATACATGTAGATTTGCACATGGGTTAAATGTAGCCTCCCCCCCCCCCCCCGAAAAAAATATTTCAACACCAGTTAGTATTATTCCACAATGACATGCAAAGCAGTTCTAAAAAAATATACATTTTGATACATCACTACAAGCATTTTATTATACAGTGAAACCTCTCCCAGAAGCCACCCCTTCGTTCAGTGAAAACGTGGACACAGAAGGGGTGGCCATACTTAAGAGTTTTCATTATTGAACTCGAGCTGTACTATGAATTATATAATTCAACATTTTTTAATGATGTTTTAAGAAAATAAAGGGGTCAACATACACAGGTTTCACTGTATCACTAAATGAAAAAATGCTCCTCATCAAATTCTGAAAATGTAATAGCAATAACACAGCAAAAATTATCAACTGTTGTTTTCCGAGCGGCTAACAGAAAGAAAAACTTTTGCACTGAGAACAGTGGTGTTCCCATAGGGTATATTCCATGTATGCCGTATATTCTCAAATATACGGCAGTGCTATTTGAGTCTATACAGGTATATGCTATTTTAGACATATAGCATATACCTTCAAGTTTCAAAAATTTCCATATAAAGACATATTATGTATATCGTTGCCTCAGAGCAACACTAAGACATCTAATCTCCGAAATAACACTATGATATCCTACTGTTGCTCTGAGGCAATGATTTGATCGCATACAAATATTGTGCGTAATGTAATACTGGGAGTATACCCTCAGAAAAATAGATGGGAACATCACTGTATGAGAATAATTTGCACAAGCCAAAAACCTCATTTTTGAAATTGATTAAATAAGCAAATAAATAAATATATGTTTCAGTATTCTAAAAATTATTTTATTTATGAAATCCTTGTGCAATTTTATTTTTTCATGCATACAACAGCAGCATGATGTGATAAGATCCTAGAACATACACCATTCTATTTTTTAATTTAATCTTTGAATTTCGGGGGGGGGGGGGGCGGGAGGGAATGCTTGTTCGATGAACCCAGAATTATCTTCTATTAT